>NC_056733.1:771758204-772058204 GCF_019279795.1 Protopterus annectens
GGTAGTCCATTATGCATCCAGGTGTGTTGCATTTGATATGGCCAGTTCCATCATGAACAATCTGTGGGTATGTGACGGTGACATGTCTATACATTTGTATCGCACATTTTAATATTCATATGTTTGTGGGATTGTGTTCTACAGTATGGCCTGTCTGGTTGGATTGCAGATGTGTATACATGTTTTTGTGTTTCTTTCTGCTTCACCCGGTGCTCCCTCATACACCACCGGTTCACCTATTCTGCATACGACACAGTGTCGCCTTGGAGGATTATACCATTACCCAACCCTCCACACACATATTCCTGACACTCCATCCATCACTGCTTTGGTTGATGGCCCATGACACGGTCAAGGTAACACATTGCATACCCTACAGATGGTTGTGTGGACTACTGTGCCATGTTTGACTTTCCACATGCTATACCTCACGCACATAGGTACACGCCCATACTTCTAACTCTTTCATGACATGTTGGTATAATTCGGGTACAATTCGCCTAGGGCTGTAGCCACACATCCTGACCGCTGATGTGCAGATTTTGGCCGACTGTTCTAATCATTGGTAGGATGCCACCTTTTCCTATGTCCAGGATGGGATATATTCCGGACACATATCCGAATGTACTAGACAACACGTACCCACAGTCAAAAGTACGGATAATACTGTTCCTTTCAGCCTACATGTTACCTTATTGTTGTAGCAGTTTATATGCTCCTTCTGTTTCGTTTACATGCTTATTCTATTTCATGTCACATTTGGTATGTGAAATACGGACATACCTATTGTTTGTGACTATTACATGCGTTGTGAGATATAATTCGGTCATACGGTCGCTAGATATGTACATTTATTGTGTTTTTTGTTACTGACACATCTGCTTAGCTGTGTACCCTCCCTCACAATATGGGTCAGATGGTGACCCTGACCATTGGGCTGGACGTACCTATTGGTGGCGTGCTAACATATGATGCGTTTCACTTCCACTTGGTATAATTATCTACACTGCATTGGACTACAGGCACACGGTTTTCAATGTCATTTGTTTGCGGGATAGGGACCCATTATTCCCTACCGTGCATTTGTGTTTGCTTCTTCATTTTGTGTTCGCAGGAACTGTCTTGCATGCTTTGCATACGTTTCAGTATCCACGGACACTGACAAATGTGATTACTATTGCTTGCAAATTATTATATGCAAGCATTTTAGGTTGCACGTCAATAGCTGACATTTCCACGCCTCTGTGAAGCACTTTGACACGCCCTATGCGCTCGCGCTCCTTTCCTATGCACGTGGCTGTGGCGGCAGCGCGCCTTCATTAATATGCATTTGGCACTACTGCGCCATCTTCATGGCACACGGTCAGCACAAGCCTAACGCCAGCCTTGCGCCGAGCTTCATGAATCCTGGGGCATGTCTATATTTCTTCAGATGTTTCCCACTCTTCCTGTTTCTCTTTACTTGGGGGACTCATTGTTCCATCATGTTGTGACATAACCTGTGTTAGACTTTCTACACTAAATCCTTTACTTCACAGGTATTCCATAACTTCTGCTTTTATTTTTTAACTTCCGCT
Organism: Protopterus annectens; assembly: GCF_019279795.1. NCBI lineage: Eukaryota > Metazoa > Chordata > Ceratodontiformes > Protopteridae > Protopterus > Protopterus annectens. Next base: position 771,759,782 of record NC_056733.1, read on the forward strand.
TTACTAATCTTCTGTTCTACATTCCCCCTTCGTGACCTTATTATTTTGTATTATGAAATGTTCCATATCTGGGTGCTTTTGCATCTATTTCTCTTTGAATATCTTTGGAGATGCTTTTTTGTATCGATTAATTTGGCTTTCTGCTTTGCATAAATATTGCACCATATCAGATCTCTCTTTCTTTCCCATGTACTTGTTTTTTTATACCTTTCAAAAGTCTCTAGACTTTGTTCTTTATATTTTCACACTTCCTCAATTGCTTATTTTCCAAACAGCCCAACATTTCATGGTCTACATAATCCTCAGGATTCAAGAAACTCTGTGGTTTTGGGTATGGCCTAAACAGAATGGTTTCACGTACATGATGTTGCGCATCACGTTGCTTTGAGAAATGCATATTAATAAGACATAGCATGCAGAGGCAATGTTTTGAGGCTTGTACCACTATTGTGTGCCAATTTGGGACGAGTGCCACAATGACCACCAAGGCTACATATATTACATTTTTCAGTTGAACCTCATTTGGTGTCCTAAAAGTGTCATGTTGCACAAAGTTACACATACATTAAAATGGTCTGTCACACATCCAGTGTTCTGAAACCTCAAATTATTATCCAAAGGGATACATAACAGGAGGACAACAGGCCATAATTATGTACAGGTAGTTACTTTTGCAGTTCCACACCTAGAAAGGTAATAAAATAAATAACTTGTACAAAAGCATTAACTGTCTAAATAGCAGTTACATACACATGGGATTCGAACTCAGTACCATCTGGCCCCCAAAAAAACAAATGGATTGAAGCATTAGCAGGTTGTGCTACAGAGTAAGCTCATATGAGTCTTTCAAGAAAATAGATTGATGCATTACTGCATCGGTCTAACTCCTTTTTTGTACACATGGTACTGGGTTCCAATCCATCTGTATGTAACTGTTCAAAATATTTTTTTATTTATAATATTGACCAGCACTGCATGCCGTCGAGCACTCTGTTTGCGGTATGGTAATCATCGCACAACATTTTCAAACAAAGTATAATGGAAAATGGCAGGAAAACGGCATATAAAGTGCAACTGGCAGGAGAATCTCATTGTAGAGGGAGCCCAATTTTGAGCTCAGAGGTGGTGTGTCCAGGAGTTCAAAGTCTTTACTGGTTACAGAACACTGACTAAGGTTATTGCAGATGGACTATTCTGGTGGAGAATACAAATATAAAGCCTGGAAGAGTATAGCCAGGTCTTTAACTAGTGCTACAGGTATCCCCTGCACCACGAGTAATGATGCTTTGTAAAGCAATAATGTGGAATAAAGAACACATAGCTTCATAGCATTATATGAGGCTAGCTGTGTAGCAACACAAGTACACTTATTGATTTCAGTTACATGTTTGAGTTTAGCAGACCTAGGTTGTGAGCACCACCAACTATCCCTGTCCAGGAATGGGCACACAAATTATCTATTACACTTTTTAGTGTGGATGATATATGTGTAAAATAGGTACAGAGACCCCAGTGTTGTATTGCTTGTTTTTTTTTTTTTTTTGCGGGGTGGTCAACACATGAATGTATTGTACATATATGATGTATACTTAGGTCGGTAATGCTTTTATATTGTAGTTTTATGTCATAAAAAGTAAATGTACAATAAACAGCAGTAATACAGCATAGCAAAATGAACACCTGGTTTGTACAATGGTACACTAAGTGTACACATATGTATAGACAATACACACTGGTAATATAATATAATATGAACAGCCCCTTATCAGAACGAGTAGCTGGTTTGCACAGTAGTGCACTAAGTGTACACGCATGTGAGATGAGGCTGTTTGCACACAGGTAAGCAATGTGCAAATGTGACCCATATTGTTATTGTCTGCGTGTTCCATCTGCAGTCCAGGCCTGCTTTTTGCAAAGGCCAAGATCATTAATTGAATGTATCCAGTTTAGATTTGTGGCTGTCTCCTACCTAGTTGGTCCAGTTTGCCTTGCTTCACAGCCAGGCCTGTAATAAATTGGTTCAATGTTAAACAGAGAAGGAATAAATACTGTAAAGAAAAGAGAATTAACTGAAATGAGGAAAACCAATGTATGACATACACATTAGAGAATGTTAATATATACGAGACATTTCTATAGTGCTTGAAATTTGAACTCATACACAAATGCATCTTCCTAGAAGTTTGAGAATGCCATATTCCTCTATGCCACAGACACAGCTTAGCAGCGAAGGACTGCACTCAACCAACACACAGTCATCTGCTGCAGAATGTACACTTTTATGAAACCATGAGCTGCTATTTGTATATGTAATTCTCTTTAGTATATTTGGACATAGTTCACTTGGTGAGCATATAACCTGTTATGATTATGCTTGCAAATATACAGCTCTGTTTTACAATTCTGGGTTTCTTGGCAATTCCTCACTTATGTGACCATGACTATGGGACATGCAAAGTGTATAAGCCATTGCTACTTTGCTCTTACATTGTGGTAGGATATTAACTGGGGGGAGGGGGTGAGTGATATGAGATGCAGTTGCCCACAAATGCATGCCAAGTTAGATGGCACACATAAGCATGTACTGTTCATTTGTGGAAAGCATATGTGAGGTACTGTTATGGTACAAACAAGGGTATACTACATTTTTTTTGGGGGGGCAAGGCTCGGTTAATATTATATCACAAACAAGCATAGCTTGTTTTATTTACTGGGCACAACTACATCTGCCTGCAGGCACAGGATCTGGTGGTTCTCCTTGCAAGTCCTCCTGTAAATGTGGCTGTGGGGACCTAGGTGTTGGTGTGGGATGTGTGTGTCTCTTCCCTTTCCTCATTATGCTGAAGCTGTTTCCACAGGATCAGTTTGTGTATCATATCACACACTGTAACAATTTGGGGAGCAAAGGTGAGTTACTGGTGTGGCATACACAATGATGTGTTGCTGTACCCTCCTTGTTCTGAATCCTGTCTGATGTTTTATCTTGAGAAGGGTTGTGAAGTCAGAAACTGCAATATGTACCATCACTTTCTAACTTCTCTCTGTATACATTTACCTGTACAACAGTATGGTGCTACACTGCATTGATCATTTGGACTTTTGTGAGTTACAGTATGACTGTTGATTATGTGATGGCTGAGGCCTACTAATTACTAATCAACACATATACATCCTATGAGTGTCTGCTGTCATATGTTAAGTGGTACTTTCTGTATATATCCACAACAATTTACTTGATTACTGTACCAAGTTTGGAAATAAGATGCCATACTATTATTAACACTACACTTTGGTTTCAGGACTTACCTTGCAAATGCAAAAGTTTACACAGTTTTAGGTCAAGGATGACTCTGTCGGATGCAAGCAGTGCACGGCCAATACATGGGGAGGTACAGGTTGTGTGAGTTGCCCAACTTCAATTTTACTCCATGTATGTGAGAAGGAGAAGGTATTTGGGCCCCAGGCATACCTTTCAACTGCCCAGATTTTTGCAGAATGTCCAGATTTTTGCCTCATATTTTTGATCTGCTCCTCATAAAATGTGTGATTTTCTGGATTTTTCTGGCAAATCAGTGAGGACTGAATTTACTATGTAATGACAGGCATTTTAGTTTCAGACTTCATATCCTTCAGAAAATGCATGGTAACACAAGATCTTTTATTCTACTAACTTTCTAAGTTTCTAAGAGCAATATTTAAAATGTGTCTCTATTTTTGAGGTTTTGTCTCCGCGTTATTTTTGGCTTTGTCCAGATTTTTTGTGCCAAGAGGTGGAGGGCTATGGCCTTAGGTGGTCAGTGAATGTGATATGCATTGTTTCTTAGCCAAAGCAAGGGTGTACTGGGCACAACTACATCTGCCTGCGGGCACAGGATCTGGTGATTCTCCCTGCAAGTCCTCCTGTAAATGTGGCTGTGGGGACCTAGGTGTTGGTGTGGGATGTGTGTGTCTCTTCCCTTTCCTCATTATGCTGAAGCTGTTTCCACAGGATCAGTTTGTGTATCATATCACACACTGTAACAATTTGTGCACATGTGCATGGATCATATTGCAGGGCTCCAACAGATGTACCTAGGAATGAGAAGCCTGACTTCAGCAGCTCAATCTCATGCTCTATGATGTCTCTGGTTTGAGAATGTGCCTCATTATGGCATTCTTCTGTGGGTGTGTGTGCACTTCTGAAGGATGTCATCATCCATGATTGCAGTGCATAGCCAGCATCCCCCAGTAAATGTCCCTGTGGGATTTCCCCCCTGGCAGACACGTGGTACAGCTGTGATGTGTGCCAGATATGGGAGTCATGATAACTGTCAGGATTGCCAGCATGCACATTCAAGATAACTCCGTGAGCATTGCACATGACTTGGCAGTTGATAGAGTGGAGTACCTTGTGGTTAATGTAGACTCTACCATGTTCACCAGGTGATGCCTTGATGTGCACATGAATGCAATCTATGGCACCCAGTACTTCAGGGTCATGCACTACATAGTAGAACTGTTGCATACTGCTGGCCCTCTCCTCAGAACTATGGGAAAAAATATGTGCTCACTGGCATGTATGAGCATGACATCCAGGAATTGTTGGAGGATCCTGGATGCTGACTCCTGTGACTCACTCATTAGGTACCTAGTTGATCTTTGAAAGGTACCTGTAATTAAGATTAAAAGGGCTACACATACCTTAGTTTACACTGCGATGGGTTCCCCTTGGTTTGTTCTGAATCTGAGTTGAGGGTGGCAGAGCTCATAGAGTTCTTGTAATGTGTTCCTTTCCACCCTGTAGTGCTCTATTATCTCCAGCTCATGTAGCACCTGGAAAGTTACCCTGGGCCTGATCACTCTTCTCCTTCTCATCCTAGGCCTATTATCACCAGCACCAGCGGCACTGGCTTCAGCCTGTAGTGCATACATATGGAGAAGAGCTGCAGCAGCACCTAGCATTGTCAGTTTAAAATTTCCTTGTCTCTACTCCAATGGTATTTATGTATGCAGGAAAAAAAGAATGGAATCTACATGAATGATTTAGAGCTTGTTGACTATCTCTACTGTGCTGAAAATCACCTGATTAGGCTCTAATTAGCAGCTAAGAAACAAATCTGCTAATTACCTGAGTATGTTAACTCTCTTGATGCTGCTTAGCACATGATGCACACCTTCGTGCCCCTGCCCACATCTATGGGTAAATAAGGCACACAGAGAAACTTGGCATACATTGAAGTCTAAAAATGAATTGAGGTTTGCACATCTTGTATTAGAACCCACGACCATGTATTCTCCAGCCCCACACACACACATTCGCACTGTCACAGAAATAGTTACATGTCAATCAGAGAGACACCTGCCATTCATTCATTCCTTCTTTTCCCATGATTGGGCTACATGCACCTATGTGTAAATAAAATACACAGGGGGAAAATCGGCAAGCACCGAGGTCTAAAAATGAATCGAGGTTTGCACATCCTCTATTCCAACCCACAACCACCTGTACTCAGCCCCCACACACACACACACACACACAGCCTGTCACAGAAAGAGTGGCATGTTAAGCAAACACCTGCAATCCATTCCTTCATTTAACTGTTTCCAGTGATTATGCTATGTGCTGTGTTGTGCAGATGTGTTAAAAAAAGAAGAAAAAAAAGTTGGAAGACAATTAAAGAAACTTGGACAGAGATGACACATTTGCATGACAAATGGAGAGGATGAAATACACCTTGCGCATTGTGCACTGCTTACATGCATTTCCACCCTTCAAAGACCTACATATACATCTGTGTAAATGTAGCCTGACACAGCCCACTGTTTGCTTACAATGGATGTCAACAGTGACATCAGTCTGGAGTGCCTACATGAAGTGCAACCATGTACACGGTTACAAAAGTTTGAGATTCAGGAATTATAATGACTTTGTACCTTATTTGCATCAAAAGCATGGTGACCGACCTGAATCTACACAGTTGGTAACTGTGTACACAGAGATAATGAATGGGACACCAATGTTGGAAACACAAGTTAGGGTATTCAGTGGACATATATCTGAATGGATAAATACATTTGTGGATTTTACTTGACCTTCTTCAGTTGGCTACATACTGTATACACTTACATGGCAGGTGTGCTTCATGGGTAGTCCAGTTGCTGTGTACAATACTTTTACATGTATATTCTTCATTTGGGGGGGGGGGTGGAGGAGTCAATCTACTGTTATGTCATGGCACTTAACTTTATTAATGTTTGTAGCATCCACCCAGTGTAGAAATGTCATATTGTGTCTGACTTTACACTTTTAAGTCAGTTCTGTCCACATCTAATCACTTTTATTTCCTGATCTTTCCATGTACACTCCTTTCTGTGGCTGTATTCGAAAAGTTTTCAGATACATGCCAACATGAGTATGGAGTCTACACGATTCCTTTCAAGCTTCCTGAATCACTCTACCATGTTACAGTGCTTCAATAGCATGAAATTAAACTATTTATGTGGTAATTTGCATGCCACCAAGTTTATCCATTTGCGCATGAGTGCATGTGAGTGTGAGCCACTACAAGGTGTTTCCTGAATAGGAAACTTTTTGCATCCATGTAAAATGACCATGTAGGCTTTCATGAATACCCCTGAATGTTTTTCATAAATCTGTTGTGTTAATGAACACAAATTTGCATTTGAAACTTTTGACAGTTTTTCTTGTGCAAGTATTTTTCTTTCCTCTAATTTCTCTCTTAATCTTTTTGTATATGTTCTATCTGGAAATTATGGGCTTCTTGCATAATAGTAATAATACATAACTTTTTTCTTATCAACTGTCCACTCTATCATCTTTATCACTCCTTTTTGGCTTGTCTGTTTTTGTGTTTTTTGTGGAATACAATAGGCAGCCATCTTCCCCCTCCTCAGCTTTATAATCAACCATATGTAGTCTGAGTAGACTATTCATGATCAGGTCCAAGACTTTGTTAATAAAATAGTCTCTTGACTAGAAACTTGGTATATAGCTCTAACTCTAAGCCATAACAATCATATAGCAAGTATATCTGAGTAGTAGGGGTGTGGGCACCAATTCCTATCTTAGAGGTGAAATGGAGTGAACCCCCATTAGTTCATGTACTCTGTTAATCATATAGCATGGTTTATCTCTCTGTTGCAGAACATACATACATACATACATATATTCATACAAATATTTTGGGCATGGGCAATAATGCCCATCTACCCTTATAGCAAACCAAAACAGTCATTCCCATAATGTGTCCAAGTTGTTTTTACAAAACATCCAAACTAGTGCTTGCTTTAATATAATTCAGTAGTTTATTCCATGTAATAGATATTATTTCAAAATACCACCTCTACATAGGCTGTCTGATAATTATCTACTACTCTTTAGTAAGCCCAAACATTCCCAGAGATAGTTGTCTCTAAATGCCCTATATACCTGAATTAGTTCTCTTAGATATCTATGAGACACTTTACAAGTTCAGATATTTTAGTCTTTCATAATAACTTAAATTTTCACATTCATGGATGTCTTGGAATATTTCCACTGTACTCCTTCCAGTTTACTCATGGTTGTTTTCTTATCAGGTTTCCATATTGTTATTCCATACTCAAGTTTGGGTCTAATATAACTAACAAACAATGACTTCATCAGTTCTGATTTCTTAGACTTTATAAATCTTTTTATACAACCTATAGTTCTACCAACTATCATTAACTTTCATGGTTGATATGATTAAAAAAAATCAAAGCTGGATCTATCTACATATCCAGGTCCTTAAATGAATCTACAGTTTCAATCACTGTGTGCTGTCTTAAATATTCAGCTTTCAGTTTATGTCTCCCAAATCTCATATGCTTAGTTTTTGATCTATTTATCAGCCTATTATTCTCCTGTGCCCAAATATTTAATTTAGTCAAGTTATTTTGCAGACATGCGTTATCTGTAACACATATAATCAGTCTACCCATACTCAAGCCATCTGCATACAGTCTACAGAGCATTTTAGATGAAAAGATAGGTGTGAAAGATACAACCTAAACAAGTACAGGCCAAGGACTGAGCCCTAGGAAAAGTAACTTAACATTTCATCTGTCCAATTATACAGTAGTATGATACCTGCCATGTCCTATTAGTAATCTGTGTAGCTGTCCATCTTATCAAAATTACATAAATACCTAGTTATTCTAATTTATTGATTAGTGTTTTCAGTATGACCCATTCAATGACTAAACTTAAGTCTATATATATATATATATATATATATATATATATATATATATATATATATATATATATATATAAACAGTTAATTTTTTTCAGTTACAGCTGTTATTTAACTATTATAGAACTTTGTGTTACAAGAGGTTATAGCTCTGTTTTTAACACATGTATGCTGACAGATGGTTTCAACTCCCAACCATTTCTGTCTTAATAATTTATTTTACCACAATAAGAAAGTAAACTTATGGGTCTGTATGTCTCTGGGTTTCTCCTGTTCCAATTTTTTTTAAAGATGGGTTTAATAAGTGCATGTCTCCAGTCTTGAAGAATCTGAACATACCCAAATGATCTAGTGAGTAACAGATAACATGGTACTATAACTTCATGTTGAATTCTTTTCAGGTTATTATTACTAATTCTGTCTCCTCCCTGTGATTTATTTGGGCCCAGTTTGCATAGTTTATTTTCAATCAAATCTAATTTAATTTCAGTATCTGAAGCTACCTGGATGTTACTTGGACACCCTTTGTGGAGATGTTTTGTATAAGATTTTATAAATATATTTATAATCTGATATGTTTGAAAATCATTTTTAGAATCTATACACAGTTTATCAATTTGTATGTCTTTAATCCTACCACACCTTATGATGCTATAAAATGGTTTCCTGTTATGCTCAACACCTTTATATACATTTCTTCAGTTTTTCTTGATGTTGTTTCACTCTGTATTTAATTTGTTAGTCAGGCTTCTTTATTTCATTTTTCAGAGGTATATTTCAACTTTGTTTCCATTTCATATATTTTTATTTCTCATTTTAATTACATATCTTGTTCTTATGGAAATTGCGCCAAGTATACACTGTCAGAGAGTTACTTGAAGAATGGGGTAGGCATGGTATTGATTCTCATCTTTGAAAGGGAAATTGAATATGCTTAAAATGGCCCACAAGGACAGCTAGTCTAGTACTTTCCTATGGGAAAAAGTGCTGTAGAAACTTCTATAGACTTCCTGTACCTCACTTATATACTTTCCCCAACAGTGCAGTGCAGTCTGATATTTATTGATTCCTGTACCCCTGTTATAAGCCATGCACATATCCTGATGGTCCACTCACCTTTACATATACATATAGTACACATAATGTTGCCCATATTCATGTTACATTCCCTAGTATACCTTTCATGGATTGTATGCGGAGATGGTGGTGCAGCCTTTGCCTTTGTATGTGGAATATTAACTGCAGTACTGCCTCACCACAGTGTCTTAGTAGGTGTTTTAGTTGTAGGAAGCTGAGCGGTGGGGAAGTCAATGACTAATTGTATTGGCTAGGTGTATAGGTGAAAGTTGAACATAAAATGATAGTTATTGATTATCCCTTTTTAAAGGGGGGCCAGTATATAGGGCAGGAAATGTGCATTTTCAGTACAAGAATAAAATATTTGCAGATGTGTCCTGACTTATAGATGCTGTAAGTAAATGCTCTTGTGATGTTTGAAAGAAACCTTAAAGTGATAATCAGTGCAACAGGATGGTACATGTTTGATAGCTGCATTCAGAAGCTTCTTTGATTATGCTCTCTGTCTTCCAACACTCGCTAAATGAAAAGGGTAAAGTGTGTATGGCATTTAATTTGGTAATGCATCAGGTACTGTAGTCAGACACTCTTCCATTTGATTGATGAATGTATTCTCATTGTAACAGAATGACCAGTCCTTGCTTTCCATTAATCTGTGTTTGGGACATCTCTGCTGTTTGGTTGATATTTTAGCAGTAAACAAAAAAAGGTCACTTAGCTTATTTTCTATGCCTGCTCTTTTTTTTGTTTGTTTGTTTTGTTCTGTTTATTGTCCATGGGATCTGATCCTGGCCTCCATAAATTGGAGGGCTTGCAACTGACAATGTGATGAAGTTGCTTTCTGAGCTAATAAAATTTGGCTGAAGTTTTATTTTTTCACTCCACTGATGTATTGTTTCCTTGTTAGTTCATAAAATTGCATCTAGTTTTCTTTGTTTATACCACCAGTGGTCTTAATTCAGTGTAATCCATAACCCTTGTCTCTTCAGTATTGTTAAAATCTTGTGTGTATTGGATTCATGTTACTGATTCTTTAGTTTTCCAGTTTAAGAACTGATCATATTGTACTGAGACATTTTCAGTGCTTCTTGATAAGAATTGGCAGCTGTAGCTGATATTAAAAAAAAAAAAAAGTACAGTAGGAGAAGGAGAAATGGGGAGTCCGTTTTACAGGTTAATCCTAAACTGTAGACATCGTGTTTATTTATTACTTAATTAATTTATTTATATATATAATATATATGTATATATATATATATATATATATATATATATATATATATATATATATATATATGTGTGTGTGTGTGTGTGTGTGTGTGTGTGTGTGTGTGTGTGTGTGTGTGTGTGTGTGTGTGTGTGTGTGTGTGTGTGTCTGTGTGTGTCTAGGACATTTCACTGAATGCACATTTCACTGAAAGTCAAATTAGTGTGCACTTTTCACAGAAAGAAATTTCACTGAGAGTTATGTGTGGCCTTTTCCCCACTGTTGTGCAATCCTGGAGATGGTATGTATAGTGGGGGGTGGGGGTGCATAGCCTCCCACATATTTAAATATTTTGAACTATATACGTGGATACTTGCAATTCCAATGTATTACTCTTTTCCGAACATAATATATACTTAAAATATGTGGGGGGCGGTGCCCCCCCTGCTGTGTATACTGGCTCCAGGGTTGCACTGCAGTGGGGAAAAGGCCTTGTATAACTTTCAGTGAAATGTTTCAGTGAATTGTGCTTTCAGTGATTTGTGTTCAGTCACTTGAGTTTCAGTGAAATGTGCATTCAGTGAAATGTCCTAGACCCATATATATATATATATATATATATATATATATATATATATATATATATGCACACACACACACACACACATGCACACACAGTATCGTGGATGAAAAGGGGATCTAGTACATGCACTTAGGTTCCTAGTGATCAGAATATGTAGTTTGGCTACCTAACCTCTTTGTGAAGAGTAGTCTTCATTGTAGTTCATTATCCAGTGGATATTGATGATGAAAAGTTGAGCTGAATCAGATCATTTCTGTGTCAGTTAAAATAATTTACATGTGGCCTCTCTGTCTGCCTCTTGTTCCTATATTTTCAGTTTGTTTCCCTGAAACAAGTTGGTTGGTTGACTTTACTGTATGTACATAATTCTGTTAAACATTGCTACTGTGGTTGGAATAATTGAAAACTGCCCATGGATCAGTCTACTTAGTTAACAAATTGCGAAAACGGTAAATAGAAATTTATAATGGTGTGATTGTTAATGTGGTATGCATATCAGTCACTAACGACATTTTTGCTTTGTCAGAAACTTCACAGGAATGACTAAACCCTAGAGTTGGGTTCTCTCTGCATCTGGTGTATAATTACAGTATGTGATGATTTTGTCCACATGGCATAGTTTCCTTTGTATTATTTCATCTAGTCTACATAATGATTGATCGCATCCTTTTTTTCCTGTTATCAGAGTGGTATTCTGTTTAGATAATACACACGTGGCTGCTGTGTATCTGAAAAATTTCCCCACGGATCAAGCAGTTTCAGTACCTTCAAATTTGTACCACTTTGGGAATGCATTTATTCCTTTCTGAAGGGTTATCGGTGTGCAACAAACACATTTGTAGTTTTTCTGCATTAGTTTGGTATTTTTCTGTGTTAAGCTATTTGTTTTTATGATGTTGTTTTATGCGATCTTATAATTCATTGTTTTACAGGCTGAGGATCGGTGTTTGAAAGACTTGACGTGTCAGACATTTGCACTTGCCATGGAGTGGTAGGGTTAGTCTGATCATTCGGGTGTGACCTTTTTGTTCCCATGTTGCATTAAAAACGAATAACTGAAGTAATTGTAGTATTTACTAAAAGGATACAAGGTGTTTGCAAATTGCATTTTAGGTAATGCTTTGCATTGCAGCAAGACTTTAGCAAATGGGATCAGTTCCATGTACTGTTTGATATACTTCTGATGGTTTATTTTCTGTGTGTATGTAATTAATATATATATATATATATATATATGTATATATATATATATATATATATATGTATATATATATATATATATTAATAGAATATAATGTGTGTGTACAGTTCAGTAAGTTTTTTTGAGTGATATGGGGTAGTAGCATCCTCTGTTTAACTGGAGGTTACTCACATCCCATCATGTTTTGCCTCTTGCTTTCTAACATATGGTTAGGTAATTTTGGTGATATCCAAGATGTTTCCCTACAGATGTTTTGCATTTTGTGTGCGTTTTTTCCCTGAAATATGGCAAAAAGATGCATTTGTAGAAGGATCTAAGAAAAAGTAAAGTTCAGCAAGAGACACTGCAAAGTATTTGGCTAAATTTTGAACACCATTTCAAATAAAATCTTAAGTACAGCTTTTAAGTTGAAGAGAGCTAACATAATAGCTTGCTCTGCATGCAACATCGCAGTATTCCCCATCTTGTTTGTTTCTTAAGTATGTGACTTGTCTTTGGGATCCAAATGATTTTGTGGGCCGTTTATCAAATGTTTACATTAATTTGTATTTTGCAGTGTTCGTCATTGTCAGAGTGAAACCCATCCATAATTATTTGCATGGGGATAGCATGGCCAGTGAAAGTTGTGCAGAGTTCTTTTTATCTGTAGAAGTTGTGGGACCTGAACTAATGTAATAAGACTTGCTGTTTTTTATAAATTGTGTTTGGAAGGGGGTTAAATGATGCTCCCAGCAATGTGGAAGCCAGATTTTACCAAAAAAAAAATCTTTACTATCATTTGGGGAAAGAAAATGGACCATATTTTTTCTCAGTTTACATTTACAATGCATAATGTAAATAGAAAACGTATGTGTTTGTTATAGCCTTAGTCCAATATTACGTAAATTGCTCAGTTCCTGCCTTCCCTTACACCTCATTCTTACTGAGCATTATTCTGCATTGTTCTTACCAATTCTATTTATTTATATGTAATTTGCTAGTTACATTTTCTAAAAGGTCCCTCATCCAGTGCTATCTCTCACAATATGCAGTACTTCAAACTAGCTGGTTTAGATTTTGATTTCTGTTTTCTAGTAACTTTTTTTTTCATGGCCAACAGAATTAAATTCAAGGCCGTATTATGTCTTGGCATTCTGGTCCTGTGTACCAACTCAGTCATTTTCTTAACATCCATTTACTCACCCAATATAGCTGAAAGAGTACTCTGTAGGGAATTTTTAAGATCTGGTATCTCTACCCCTCCCAAAAAAAACATGTTTCCATTTACATTTTTCCCATTGCGCTCCAACCTTTACTGTCTACTGAAGGAAATATTTGTTTGCTTGAGGGGGTATAAAATGCCTATGGAAACACTTCCAAGCAAAAATTCTAAACCTTCTGGACTTTGCCTGGGAGCCATATATATGTCCTATTCTTCCCTTGTAACTTCCATTCTGTTTTCCCAATCTTTTGTATTCTCTCATCATGCAATATTTTGTATGCCCTATTAATTGCATCCCTTTTTAACATCAACTTCTGTTCTAGATTGGGCCAACTTTACCAGAGCAAGTTTTTCTTGGGACTTCTTATCCCTTTCTCTTTGCCTATAGAACACCTTCCCTACCAGGGATTGGTATCAAACTTGCAGGCCAAACTTTGTCTTGGCCTCATCCCACTCTGATATCTTTTACTCCTAGTTATTTCCTTTCAATACCTGGCTCATTTGCCAGTTTTCTCCAGTAAATTCCACCCCCTTGATGTTTTCTGTATCCCTATTTGTAGATAATCCCTGTTGGCAACCATTCCTGTTGGCTTAGTTCTTAAAATATGTTCTGCAACTTTATGAACATGATCTATATGATGGTTGTTCTTTTTAAGAATGAGCATCCAAAATCCCACATTCTCCTTATTTCTTGCTCCCTCTACCCCCTGCTTCTTCATTTTGGTCGAGTCAAGTTTAGTGGAGTGCATGTTGAGTTTTGAAGTATTTTTTTCTTCCTTGTTTTATAAGGTTAGTTATCTTTTTACTTTGGGTTAGAATTGGCAAGTAGTATCAGTGTGGGGAGCAGCGATCATTGCTTTCTGTGGGAACTCATTGTTGGTGTGGTGTCTGTGTGTGCTGGCATAGTCCCCTTCCCAGTTTACCATGGAGTTGGTATATAGAAGTGCGTAGAAGTTCATGAGGCCCTTACCAAAGTCTTTTTTTTTTCCCCTTGTCCCCCTTCCTTGTGTGGGTTGGGAATTGGTACATAGGATCATAGGAGGTTACTAGGCTAATGGCCCTGGGCCCTTACAAGCCTAGCCAAGAGTTTATCCCTAAAAGAAACCACAGTCAGCACTTGTATCCCCTGTCAATGAGGGACACAGGTGGAACCCCAGGGACAAATTTGTAGTTTCCCATCCACTCATCAAAGGTTGCACTTGAAGAGGGTCAGTGAGGTGCTCTGTTTGACGTGTATGGGAAGTCTATTTCGGAGACTGGGCAGCCACTGGAAGACAAACCTGTCTCTCCAGCAGGTTTTCTTGATGTCGCATATTAGATTCAGGCCTTTTGAGTGGGTAGTGTGTGAGGAGTTAAACTTACGGATATGGAGCATCTCTAGTAGGGCAGGATCCGAGATTGCCTTGTAGGCGAGAGACAGATCACCCTTGAGCAATCTGTACAATACCGAGTAGAGTGATACTGATTTGAGCCTGTCAGCATAGGACAATGGGCTGGAGGCAATGGGTTCTCTTTATGAGGTGTTTCAGTGGCCTTTCCGGTTGGTACAGATGTTTGGAGAGGTGCATGCCAAATGGGGCATTTGTACTCCTCCCTCATTACACTAATAATTGAGTATAGAAACTGACACACTGACATCCCACTCACTAGGCTGAATAAGGAGAAGGTTACTGTTAGCTGCCTGTTGGATGCCAGGATCCGCCACATAACACAAGCACTCAGGTCACTCCAGAACAAGTACAAATATGACTCTGTCATTGTCCATGTTGCTGTGAATGACCTGAGCCGTACCTCCCTGGACTTCATGAAGAGAGACAAGGAAGAGCTCTCTGATCACGTAGCCAGGCCGGTATGACCCTGACCCTGAGTAGCATCCTGCCCTCACCAAGAATGATACCACGGTATAAAGAAAAAATTCTCTAGTTCAACAATTGGGTAAGTTTCTGGTGTCATTCAAAGGGGATCAAGTGTCTGTCCGCCTGGGATGACATACTCGACAAGCCATGCTGCTTCGCTAGAGACAGCTTGCACTTATCACCCTTAGGCTTTCGAATACTGGCCAAGGCACTTGCCACCCCCATAGTGCCTTTTTTTAGGCAAGGCTCAAAAGACAAACCCACTGCCGTAAATAGCACAAGTAACAA
Organism: Protopterus annectens; assembly: GCF_019279795.1. Taxonomy (NCBI): domain Eukaryota; kingdom Metazoa; phylum Chordata; order Ceratodontiformes; family Protopteridae; genus Protopterus; species Protopterus annectens. Next base: position 771,775,411 of record NC_056733.1, read on the forward strand.
AAAACTGAGGGTAATGCTACTCAATGCCAGAAGTCTAAACCTCAAAATGCACACACTCGAGGCACTCCTCAGTATGGAGAAAATCAATATATGTGCAGTAACAGAAACCTGGGTTAAGGCTCCAGAGAGCACCCCAGCACTACCAGGCTACAACTCATACCATACATTTCGGCCACAGAACCCAAACCGAAATACAAGTATCCATATTCATCAAGGATATCCACACCTCCAGATTAGTGGCACAGCACGATGTTTCAGAGATCATCCACGTGCAACTAAAAATGGGCAAAACTGCAATTCAAATTGTAGATTGCTACAGATCACCTACCATGTCCCAGGACCCCCATTCTGCATTTCTGGAAACACTGGGAAATGTAAAGGTCCTACCAAACACCCTAATATTGGGTGATTTCAATTACCCAAACATTAACTGGGAGAACTACTCAAATACTAACTCCCTTGCCCAAATTTCCTAGAATTTATAAACTCAAACACCCTGGTTCAACTGGTCAACACTCCCACCAGAGGTAACAACATATTGGACCTGGTCATCACCAACATGGGCGACCAGTGTTCCACACCAGAGGTCAACCACTCGCTGGTTAGATATGACCATAAACAAATCACTTTGGATATCCATATTCCGCCTACACCCCCGGACAAGAAAACCACAGTGAAAAACTTTTCAAAAGCAAACTTCACATTACTTAAGACCGAGGTGGAAAGTTTCAAAGCCCCCATGCTGAAGGATAACACTGTCCAAGCTGCAAAATCCTTTACTAATGCATTCTACAGGCAGCTACAAGAATGCATGGATCATGCCATCCCAAGCAAAACCAAGACTCACTCCTCCAAGAAAAGGAAACCAGTCTGGTGGACTCCTGCCATAAACAAGCTATACAATAGAAGGAGGAAACTAGTGCAGAAAATAGTAAAATCCAAAGAAGAAGAAGGGAAGACATCCCTGATCAGTATCAGCAAGGAACTACGATCCCTCATAAAAATCATCCAAGGCGAGCTTTGAAAGAAAAATTGCCAAGGACTCCAAAGATAACCACAATGCATTCTTTAGCTATGTCGAGAATCTAAGTGACAATGCTCGGAGTTAGTGCAGAATGGCACAAAATACACTGAACCAACCAATATCACCAACATCCTGGCAGACACGCTCAGCGCAAACTTCACCCCCCTCTCACCCCCAAAAGGGCCCATAACCATACCAGAAGAATGTAGAGTCCCTGAAATCACAGACACTCAGGTTAAAACAGCCCTCTCCAAAGCCAAAAACACAGCATCAATGGGACCGGACAGTGTCCCAGGCTGAGTCCTACATGAGCTCAAAGATGAACTAACCCCTCACCTAAACACACTGTTCAAACTCAGCCTCTCCACAGGCTACATACCCATAGAGTGGCACACAGCAATGGTTATTCTGCTCCACAAAGGTGGAGCCACAACAGACCCCGGGAACTATCGCCCTATAAGCCTGACTAGCTTGGTCTGCAAGGCTATGGAGCTCATCATCATGGAACTCATTAACAGAGACATTGGGAACCTCCAATCACTGGACCCTACCCAGTTTGGCTTTAAGGGCATATCATGCCTCCTAAACCTGGTGGACTTCTTTGAGATAGTTACCAAGGCTATAGATGAGGGGAAAGGTGGTACACACAGCCTACCTAAACCTCGCTAAGGCCTTCAACACCATTCCCCATTCTGATATTATAGACAAACTCACCAGCCTGAACATAAACCCCTACGTAATAAGATGGGTTGCCAACTGGCTCACAGACAGAACACACATGGTGAGAGTTGCGGGAGCTAGGTCCGACTCTGAACTGGTTAAAAGTGGCGTGCCCCAGGGCTCAGTCCTAGGATCCCTCCTGTTCGGCATATACTTCTCAGAGGTACAGGCAAGCGCAGGAGGACTATGGCTGACCAACTTCACAGACGATTGCAAATTAGGGGCTATAATTGACTCTCTGGCTGACACAGACATCCTCCAAAAGGGTCTCACTGAGACGGATACCTGGTTTCAAAATCATGGCCTCAAGCTAAATGCCAAAAAGTGCATAGTCATCCCCTTTGGAAAAAACAAAGTACGCACAAACTACCACATAGGTGGTAGTCCCCTAAATACGGAAGATGTAATAAGGGATCTGGGGACCCAAGTAGATAGTAATCTCACCTTTGATAATCACATTGCCAAAGTGGATGGAAAATCCTTCTACGTGGCCCATCTAATCACAAAAGGGTTTGCATTCAGATCAAAAGAGGTCATTGTGCCCCTCTACTCATTACTCATCAGACCCATCATAGAGTACAACACCCCATTTGGGCTGTACCTTACAAGACACCTGCAACAGCTGGAAAGACCACAGAAGTACCTCACCAAGAGGATCACTGGCCTCAAACAGATGCCCTATGCAGCTCGACTGAAGAAACTCCAGTTGCACTCAGTTGCATATCGCCTACTCAGAGGTGATCTCTGCCTGACATACAAGGCCATGTCCAACCCAGAATTGATGGACATGCTCCACCTAAAGAAAACCTTATCCCCTTGAGCCACACGCTCTAGGGATATAAACCTCACCACAACAATAAATAGGGCATGCTGGAGGGATAGATTCCTGTCCCAGAGACTTCCCATGATTTGGAACAAGATCTCAGTCTACATTAGGCAGAGCTGAGTGGATGGGAAACAGAAAGTTTACCTCAGGGATCACTTCAGTGGCTCTGCTGGACAGAGGCACAGGGAACTAATCTAAGGGGACGGTGAAAGCCAACACATTCTGGCTAGGCTTATAAATGCCTTCGGGTAGATAGCCTAGTATGAACCTATGAACCTAAGAACCTATGTGTTTGCACATCAGATTAGTTTCAGCATCACTAATTCATGCAAATCATGCTCAGTCACCGATCATTCAAAAGCTCTACCTCTGTCTCATTGCATCAGACATGATGGCACAACAATCTGTTACATGAATGAATACTGTCTCTCCATATTTGCTCCACCATTTTGAAAACTAATGAGTTGTAGCAATTAAAATAACTTCTTTCAGGCAAAACATACTTTCACATTGCACTTAATATGTAACCAATTAAAATACCAATAGCTTTTTAAAGTATTACTGATTCACCTACTACTTCTGCTATGAGGAAACATTGAAAGCAACCTAGGATCTGGCCCTCTTCTGTTTTCTTGTAAATGCACAGTGTCAGGAATAAAAGAAACCAAATTAGCACTTTCTTGAAAATTCAAAATATAGAACAAATATAGAACAAGTCATACAAGATGCTCCACATAATCTCAAAACAAAGAAATGCCATTGGAAGCAATGCATGGGTGGCAAAGTGGTACTTCTAAAAAGGTTATTAGCCAAAATAACAATCCCCAGCAAGGAGATAACATCCTTAGTTCAAACAAAAATAAATATCTCGAGTAAATAATAAGGCAAAAATACCAGCAAATGGCAATATTCTTAAAAGCTATTCATATATATGAAGATCAGTTAGACCGTCTATTTAAAATGAAACACATAAAGGGGACCACCCATTCCAACACAAACCAGATAAATTAATAAAAACTAAGTAATACATATTGATTATGTCAATGCTTTCATCATCACTTCAGCAGATCTGCCTGTATAAATACTAAAAAGCTTAAACATTCAATAAACAAGGATGGCTACAAACAAATAATGTATATACATGAAATAATAAATAATAATAAATAAAACAGATACAACTACACTAAGGTGTGATGGAAAAGCAATAAATAAGATAGAAGGAAACTTAAGGGAGGGGGTGTGGGGGGGGTAAGGGAGAGAGCATTTTTTATATAAGTAAAATAAATAAAAAATACAGTTATGATTATACTGTAGAACTTGCTCCATAAAATAGGCAGAAATAAACACTTTCCAAAAATGGCCAATACAACCAACATAAATAAATGCTGATAAGGTAATAAGTAAAATCAAAAATAACATCATATCAAACAGGAAATGCAAACACCATCACTAACAACTAAGTCATGAAAAACCCTAGCCAATGTATAAATGTGAGAAGAAGTAAGGTCCCAATAACAGGAAAACAAAAAAAATGGAAAAAAGTCAATGTGTATCATAAAATACCTTTTTAGAAGTACCACTTTGCCACCCACATGCTTCTTCCAATGGCTTTCTTGTTTGAGATTATGTGTGGCATCTTGTATGACTTGTTGTTCTATTTTTCTATATTTTGAATTTTTCAAAAGTGCTAATTTAATTTTTCTTCTTTTATTCAAAGAAAAACAGAGAGGGCCAGATCCTAGGTGCTTTCAAATGTTTCCTCATAGCAGAAGTAGTAGGTGAATCTCAGTAATACTTTTAAGCTATTTATAGAAATACTGGGGATCAGCTAGATATGGACTATTAGGATGCAATTGATGGTTTTAACATATTTCATATCACTGTGGGGTCTTAGTGTGTGGAACTTAATCTTTAGGCAAAGTAATGGTCTCAATAAAATTTAGGGTAGTTAAGTTTCCTTAGGTTCAATATACATTTGATTGAAGTTGAAGTGTTCAATCCTGGTGATTTGTTTGCCAAAAGCTGTATTTGCCATTCCAACTCCTTTTTCTCAAGTTAGTCATTAGGATTTTCTTGGAGGGCCTGGTCATGGATTCTATTGATAATGAGAAATAAATGGTATTGTGTCTAGGATGTTCCTTGGAATGTTTAGCCACAGGGGTGGAGGTGATTCCTTGTTAGATATCACTGTAATGCATGCCATTCCGTTCTTTAAATTGTTCATGATTTTGCCTATATAAAAGTATTTGCAGTTTTTACATTGAGCCCTGTAAACAACCTTTTCAGAGCAGCAGTTAGCATACCAAATAGAACTGAAGGCTTTCTTATTGTTAGGGCAAAAGAAAGATGATTTTCCATACATGTATGTGCAATAATTACAATTCAGAGGTCCACAAGGGTTTGTGCCTGGGGGTTGTTGTTGAGTTTGGACAAAGTAGGGAGAGAAGTTATTATTCTCGATATAATCTCTGATGTTCTTGCCCCTGTGGACGTTGAAGATTGGCCTTGTAGTGGGTATCTTGTTCAAGGTGTTTTTGCTGATGCACTGATTTTTTGTTATGGCTTTTTTAAGCTCATGATAGCCATTTGTATAAATGAGGGTTATACTAACACTCCATTTGTCATTTTCTTTCTGTTGTATGATCTTCTGCACATGTTGACAGTTCATGTTGCTGGAGGTGTGCAAGTCCTTGTTGATCTGTTTGCTTTTAATGATGGGTTCAAATATTATTTATTTATTATTTATTTATTTACATTTGTTGATCGGGAGTCTTTTACTATTTCCTCTAGCAAGAAAGTCTTTTTCAAGCTCAATGATGTTCTTTGTAAAAGCCGAAAGTTGCTTCGTGCCCCTCACTATGCTTAGCCCTTGGTATTCAATGACATTTATTTTAGTTTTAAAAGGGTGCAAGCTGCTTCTGTGAAGCAATAGGCTTACCCTGGTGGGTTTATGAAACAGATAATTGGATAAATATCCTGCAGAGGGTGGCTTGCTAATGGAAATGTCAAGAAAGCTGATCAAAGATTGGCTATGGGAAGTGGTAAATTTCAATAAGGTTGGTGGATCTCCCAATGTAGTCATAGAATTCCTCAAGTGCTTGGAGGTCACCATTCCAGATTATCAGAATGTTGCCTATAAATCTGTAGTAACAAGCCATGTGTTGGTAATTTTGAGAACACTATATTGTCTCCTCTTCCCACTTGCCCAGAGTGGTATTGGCAAGGCTTGGAGCCATGACTGTTCTCATTGTCTATCTCCATCGTTTGAGGAAATAAATGTTCCTCATATCAGAAGTAGCTGTTGTTGAGGAACAAATAAAGCAGTCTACTGATAGTTTCAGGTTTCTCTGGCAAGGCTTTCCCATTCCTTCTGATATGCCTCAATTACTGCTCTGATACAGTGGTCAAGGGATAACACATTATACAGAGCTTCAACATCAATGGTGACCAGCCATGCATCTTTGTCTCCTGCAAGGTTTTGGATATTTCTGAACCAATCTGAAGTGTCTGATATGAACTATTTGTTGCTTTCTGCCAAAGGTTTTATTTGCACCTCCGGGTAAATTGAAATGGGTTTAGTGATACTACCTCCACTAGCAATGACGGGCTTGTAAGGAGGATCAGCAGCATTCTTGTGTGACTTGGGAATGCCAAAAAAGCTAAGTATCCTTGGGTGCCTGACAGTGAGAAATTCCAAAAGATTGCTACTGAGTTATCCTTCATGAAGGTTAATGATATCTGTGAGAAGATCTTCATAGGCTAATTTTATTTTATGAAAAAATTACTCCTTTCATAACATGTAGAACAGCTGAGCATCTGTAGGATTTTCTGGTTGTAGACCTCAGTTTCAGTCATTGGTATCCTCCCTCCTTTATCTGCCTTTATAATTCTCCTGGTTTTATTCATGCTCAAGTTTTTGAAGGTGTTTCTTTCATCTTTGTTTATATTATAATATTATTTCTTGTTGGTCTCTGAACAATTCTTCTAATATCAGCTTCACAATGATTTTCAAATGCTGTGATGGCTGGGTGTGGAGGAGGACACACAATTGCTTGGTTTCTTTCAACTACGAACTGGGACCATTGCATTTGAAATGGGTCCATTGGTTTATGGTGGCCTGTATTTTAAAGTTAGGTTAAAGTTTAAGATCAATAATTGTTTGGATTAAGTTACCTCTGTTGCAGTATGAATGTTAGACATTTTCCTAGAATATTAAGTTCAGCTTCGCTCAAATGTTTCTTAGAGTGATTCCAGATTACATTTGTTTTCATTCCATTGTCTCATGGTAATGTGTGGGTCCATTGCTTGTATCCATAGGTGTCTTAGCTCTCTCTTCCCTTGCCATGTTTTGTCCCTCCATTGTGGGATGCTCTTTTGGGAATCCAGAACTCTGGGTTTACATGGATCTGTGGTATGGAGTACCAGTGGAGTCATCTGAGGTATGTATCTGCTCTCATAGATCCTGGAAAGGGCTGTGCTTTTCAGGTTTTGGAGTCAAGCCTGGTGCTGGTAATGGTTGACCCAAGTGAAAATCCTGTTTCTGGAATGATTGTAGTGCAGATGTAGGGCACTGAAGGACATTCTTCTGGGTGTGATGTTGAACTATGTTAGGGGTGGCCAGATGGGTATTCTTAGAGTATTGTAAAGCTTCATTATAGCTTTGAGAAATCTTGTTGTTGCCGAGTTGGTGGTGAGATCTTTCTCTCTTATATTGGTGTCCAGTCAGCTGATATTCATTCACCATCCAGTTATCTGTGGGTTTGGCAAAATCATCCAAGTCTGTTCATTTTATTCATCCTCTTCAGTCTGATCTTGATCTCACACTCCTTCGTCCTATCAATTATACCTTGAGTCTGTTCAGTTATGATGTCCATGTTATTAACACTTCTTCCAAGGTGTTAATCTCATCAATGGTAACACATTGCAATTTTTTATTGTTTTCAAGTAATACTTAAATAAGTTTTAGCCTGGTTTCTTTAAGTGTTTCATTCCATCTAGTGATCAAGTGATTGTCAATATTATTGAATAAGGGTATTTTTCTGAATTTTCAGTCCTCTAGGTACCAGGCTCTTCCTGAGGCAAATCTCCAGGTATATATATTCCCATGCAGGCTTTTAGACCTCCTAACTCATGCCTCCAATCAGGGTAATATTATTCCCTTAGCCACTGGATCATCTTGAATTTGAGATCCAGTCTCTAGGTCATAGTCAAAGATGAGAGCAGACAGGAGGCCTTGAACGGTGTTAGCCATCACTATGAGAAGACTACAGCTAACGGTGGGATATAGAATTAAAGTTTAAAAAAAATGTTTGGGACTGGAACTAAAAATGAAAAAAAAAAATCTCTGTCCCTGTAGTTGGAGAAATCAAGTAGGTAGGTAGGTAGGAATACCTGCTATGCTAGCTAGCAAGTCTAAATGGATCTCCTTTACATGACTGAAATCTCAGAATACTGAATTTCATTTGACTGAGACCTCAATACCTAATTTTCAAAATATTGAAAATCCATTTGACTGAGTCTCATTATACTGAAAGCTTATAATGCTGAATGTCAAAATACTGAATATTAAGCCATAGACATGCACACACCAAAGACTACCTCTTTCCAAAACTTAAAAACTACTTACTTACCCAAATAACAGAAACTGGAAGATATAAAACCAAACTATGTGGGGGGAGTTTATGTCCCCTAGACCCCTCAATGTGGGGGTCTGTACCCCAACATCCCCACCTATATGTACTAACTCCAGGAATGCACTACAGTGGGGAAAAGATATAGCATATATATTTTACTTTCCTTACAGTACTGTATACACTGCCACTACTATCAGGAGAGCATGAAACATTCACCATATTATTTTAGATACGTCCCATAAAAGTGTAAAGAGACATACCCACATTTAGAAACAATACAACACTACTTTCTATACTACTATCGGTATTGTGACAGTCATTACCTTAAATAACAGTATTTTTGTTTATCACAAGTAAGTCACAGGTGAAATGAAACACACCACATTGTAGGAAGGTTGGATATTGTGGGAGCTCGAGCCAACTGGGAGAGTGAAGGGGTAATCAGTGGAGTATTGTACATCAGTGGCAAATATTGCTACTTTATTGTAGCAAGTTACGAGTTTAGATTTGAGGTTAGTTTGTAAATTTGTAAGAACAGGGGCACCGTATAAGAGAGGGGAGAAAGTAGAAGGTGGCAAGAGTGAGTTTTGTGTGTGGATCTCGGAAATGTTTGTGCCGTTAGAGAATACCTAGTTTCTGGTGTGTTTTTTTAATACTATTGAATATGGAGGTTGAACTTGAGGAGTTCATCAATGGTGACACCTAGACGTATGGTATGAGGAACAAGTTCTAGTTTAGCGTTGTTCTTTGAGAAAATAGAGAATTGGCTTTTATTTAGGGAGAGAGATTTGGGGATTTAGAGGGGTTGAGAAGTAACTGATTATTAGCTAGCCAACTGTCTATGGATGTGAAAGCAGCTTGAGGGATTTGTTGAAGGTGAGAGAAATTGTTGGAAGAGCAGATGACTGTTGTCATCAGCACATTGCATGAGTGTATCCTCTATGGCGGATGTATGGAGGCCATTAGTAAAGATATTAAATAAGAGTGGACCAAAGATGGAGCCTCAGGGAACTCCAGTTGAGGTGTCCTGAAAAGAGCTGATGGAATTTAGCCATTTAACTGCCTGCTGCCTATTGGATAGATAGCTAGTAAACCACTTGGTAAATGGAGGAGATAATCAAAGGTTGTTTAGCTTTTGAATAAGAAGATGGTGTGGAACAGTGTCAAAGGCTTTAGAAAGTTCAAGGAACAGAGAGGAGACAAGTTTTCCAGAGTCACAAACTTTGTTAGCAGTTGTGGTGAATGACAGCAAGGCAGTGTTAGTGTTGTGGTCAGGACTGAAGCCATCCTGTGTTTGTATAAAAAGTTGATTTTTTTAGGAGATAATGAAGAAGCTATGAGTGGATTCTTTTTCCAGAAGTTTGGAGATGGGTGACAGAAGTGCAATGGGCTGGAAATTGGACATTTTAATGGAGTTACCACTTCTGTGTAGATGTATGATGAAGGATTTTTTCTAGAATGTTGGGACATAGGCTTCTAGGATGGAACTGTTAATGAGGATGGAAACAGCATATGCTATGGATTCAGCTGACATTTTGAGATATTGAATTGGGAGGTTGTCAGGAGAGTTAGAACAGGGTTTGAGTTTGAGAAGGAGCCTTTTATTAGTTTTTGTGGAGGCAGGTTGAAATGTCAAGACATGAGTAGCTGTGGGAGGAGTGGTGAGCAGAGAAGAGGGTGACTCAAGGGAGAAACAGGACAGTATGATGTCAGGGGTTGATATATGAGGAAGGGAGGAGATGTGAGGGAAAGTGGGGAGAGGTGGAGTGTTTGTAGTAACATTTTGTATGTATTCAATGAAGTGCTTGTTGAAGAGGTTAGCTATTTCATCTGTGGTTTTGTCAGGAAGTGGGGTAGGGTTAGTTTTTTTTCTGGGGTTGAGGTGAGAAAAGATGGTAGACCAAAATTTGGGAGGATTCTGTTCAGTAGTAGATTGGAGTGTTAGATAGTATTGTTTTTTTTTGTCTTTATTTATAGATTTTGTTTTGTCTGATTGTCTGAAACTGTAATAGGTCAAAGGAGGATTTAGATGTATGCCATTGTTTCCAAAGTTTGTCTATGATTCTCATCAGTTCTCGAGAATCTTTGGATAGACAGGGTGTGGAGATGTTTTTGATTCTTTTCCTGTGTATGGGTGCTAGGTGATTTCGAATGTCCAGGAAAGTAGTGGCTGCATCATCTAGTGGTAGGGTTCTGATGATGGACCAGTTTATGTTTTTTAATTTGGTACTGTATATGACAACAAACATACAGGTACAGAGATTCCTGGATTTTGAAACACAAACTCACTGGACAAGATTGTCAATGCACTAGCCGGGGTGCAACCATATTGGATTTAGTCCTCACTAATATTGGGGAGTGCTGCACACCCACTAGTATAATGTCTTCCCTGCTAATGTCAGACCACAAAATGGTCTCCTTTGAAGTAAAAATAAAAACTGCACACCCACTCAACCCTGAGATATTCAGGAAGTGCTCTAAAACTAACTTCTTGCTATTAAGTGATAACCTGACAAAATTTCAAGCCCCCATAAACCCTGAGAACACTGCTGTCTATGCAAAACTGTTCACAGAAACCCTATGCAAGCATGTTAATAGCTGCATAGAGGCAGCTGTACCCACCAGAAAGAATCACAGTTCTAACTCAAAAAATAAGCCACCCTGGTGGAATCAAAAAATCAATATGCTGTATAAAAGATAAAAGAAAATCATGGCAAAAATTAGGAGATGCAGTGCCCAGCAGGATAAAAGCACTCTCAAACTAAACAACCAACTCAGAGGACAAATAAAGTCTACCAAAACCATATAGGTTCATAGGTAGGTACTAAGCTATCTGCCCGAGGGCATTTATAAGCCTAGCCAGAGTGTGTCGGCTTTCGCCGCCCCATTGATTAATTAACTGAGCCTCTGTCAAGCAGAGCTAATAAAGTGATCCCAGGGGTGTATTTTCTGTTACCCATCCACTCTTCAAGGTTTCTCTTGAAGATTGTTAGTGAGGGGCTCTGCCTAATGTAGTTTGGAATTTTGTTCCAAGTCATGGGGAGTCTCTGTGACAGGAATCTATCCCTACAGCATGTTCTATTTATTGTTGTAGCGAGGTTTAGCTCACTAGAGCGTGTGGCTCGCAGTGACTTGGATTTTTTTAGGTGGAGCATGTCCATCAATTCTGAGTTGGACGTGGCTTTGTAAGTCAGGCAGAGATCACCTCTGAGTAAGTGATATGCCACTGAGTACAGCCGGGGTTTTTTCAGTCGGTCTGCATAGGACATATGTTTGAGGCCAGTAATCCTCTTGGTGAGGTACTTTTGTGGTCTTTCCAGCTGTTGGAAGTGTCTTGTGAGGTCATCCCAAATTGGGCATTGTACTCTATGATGGGTCTGATGAGTGACAAGTAGAAGGGCACAATAACCTCTTTATTTCTAGATACGAACCCTTTAGTAATTAGATGGGCCACACAGAAGGATTTCCTAACTACTTTGGCAATATGATTGTCAAGGGAGAGATTACTATCTACCTGGGTCCCCAGATCTCTTATTACCTCTTCTGTATTAAGGGGGCTGCCACCTGTGTGATAATTCGTGGGTGTTTTGTTTTTCACAAATGGGATTACTATCCATTTTTTGGCATTTCGCTTGAGGCCATGACTTTGACACAAGGTGTCTGTCTCAGTAAGGCCTTTTTGAAGGATGTCCGTGTCAGCCAGAGAATCAGTTATGGCTTCCAGTTTGCAGTCATCGGTGAACTTGGTTAGCCATAGTCTTCCTGTGTTTGCCTGTACTTCTGAGAAGTATATGCTGAACAGTAGGGGTCCCAGGACCAAGCCTTGCGGGACACTACTTGTGACTGGTTTAGAGTCGGACCCGGAGCCTTCTATTCTTACCACATGAGTTCGGTCTGTAAGCCAGTTGGCAACCCATCTTGTGATGTAGGGATTTATGTTCAAGCTGGTGAGTTTTTCTGTAATACCTGAGTGAGGAATGGTGTTGAAAGCCTTGGTGAGGTCAAGGTAGGCTGTGTGAACCACCTTTCCCTCATCTATGGCCTTGGTGACTGTCTCAAAGAAGTCAACCAGGTTTAGTAGGCATGATCTGCCCTTAACAAAGCCTAACTGAGTCGGGTCAAGTGTTTGGAGATTCCCAATGTCTTTGTTAATGAGTTCCATGATGATGTGCTCCATAGCTTTGCAGACCAGGCTAGTCAGGTTTATGGGGCGATAGTTACCAGAGTCAGTTGTGGCCCCTCCTTTGTGGAGCGGAATAACCGTTGCTGTGCACCATTCTATGGGCACGTAGCCTGTGGAGAGGCTGAGGTTGAACAGCATGTTTAGGTGGGGGGTTAGTTCGTTCTGTAGTTCATGTAAGACGCATCCTGGGACACCATCTGGCCCCATTGACACTATGTTGTTGGCTTTTGAAAGGGCTGTTTTCACCTGTGTGTCTGATTTCCAGGACACTACATTTTTCTGGTATTGTTGTGGGCCTTTTTGGAGGTGAGAGGGGGTGAAATTTGCAATGAATCTATCTGCCAGGATGTTAGCAATATCAGTAGGTTCAGTATATTTTGTGGTATTTTGCACTAGCTCAGAGCATATCTGTGAGTTGCCACTTAGATTCTTGACATAGCTAAAGAAGGCTTTGTGGTTATCTTTCAAATCCTTGGCTATTTTTTTTTTTAAGTTAGCCTTCGATGATTTTGTGAGGGGCCTTAGTTTCTTTCTGATACTGATCAGGGATGGCTTTCCTTTTTGGGATTTGCTTTTTTTCTGAACTAGTTTTCTCCTTTTATTGTCTAAATTGTTTATGGCAGGGGTCCATCAGACTGGTTTCCTTCTCTTAGGGGAGTGAGTCTTGATTTTGCTAGGGATGGCACGATCCATGCATCCTTGTAGGTGCTCATAGAGTGCATTTGTAAATTATTCTGCATCTTGGGCAGCATTATCCTTTAGCACAGGGGCTGTCTTAAGTAAGGTGAAGTTTGCTTTAGAAAAGTTTTTCAGTGTGGTTTCCTTGGTTGGGGGTGGTGGTGGGGTGTGGACATCCAGAGTGATTAGTTTATGGTCTGATCTAACCAGTGACAGGTTGACCTCCAGTGCAGAACACCTGTTGCCCAAGTTGGTGATGACCAGGTCCAATATGTTTTTACCTCTGGTAGGGGAGTTTACCAGCTGATCCAGGGCATTTGAGTTGATAAATTCCAGGAAGCGCTGAGCCTGGGAGTTTGTACTCAAGTAGTTTTCCCAGTTAATGTTAGGGTAATTGAAATTGCCTAATATCAGGGAGTTTGGTAGGACCTTCGTGTTTGCCAGTGTCTCCATAAAGGCAGAGTGGTGGTCCTGGGTTATGGAGGGTGATCTGTAGCAGGCCACAATTTGCAATGAAGATTTGCCCGATGTTAGTTGCACATGGATGATCTCCGAGGTATCTTGCTGCGCCACTAACCTGGAGGTGTAGGTATCTTTGATGAATATGGATATACCCCCTCATTTTGTGTTTCGGTCTGTGTTCTGTGGCCAAAATGTGTGGTATGAATTGTAGCCTGGTAGTGCTGGAGTGCTCTCTGGAGCCTTGATCCAGGTTTCAGTTACTGCACAGATGTCAACGTTCTCCATACTGAGGAGTGCTTCGAGCGCATGCATTTTGAGATTTAAACTCCTGGCGTTGAGTAGCATAACCCTAATTTTTTTATTTGTGCTGTTTATGGAGGTGGGTTTTACTTTTGAGCCTTGCCTAAAAAGGCACTATGGGGGGCAGCAAGAGTGTTGGCCAGTATTCGAAAGCCTTGGGGTTACAGGTGCAAGCCATCTCTTGTGAAGCAACGCGGCTTGTCGAGCATGTCATCCCAGGCTGACAGACACTGGATCCCCTTTGAATGACACCAGAAGCTTAGCCAATTGTTGAAATTGATCATTTTTTCTTTATACTGAGGTATAATTCTTGGTGAGGGCAGGATGCTACTCAGGGTCAGGGTCATACCCGCCTGGGATACATGATCAGAGAGCTCTTCCATGTCTCTTTTCATGTAGTCCAGGGAGGTACATCTCAGGTCATTCACACCCACATGAACAATGACAGAATCATATTTGTACTTGTTCTGGAATGACCTGAGTGCTTTTGTTATGTGGTGGATTCTGGCTCCCGACAGGCAGCTAACAGTAACCTTCTCCTTGTCCAGCCTAGTGAGTGGGATGTCAGTGTGTCTGACTATAGAGTCACCTATTACTAGTGTGTCAGGTATGTTATTTCACCTTAAGGGCTGTGATTGTGCGGCACATTGATTTTGTGTTTTATGTGTTGTCTGGTTTGTGATGGGAGGTGCAAGGTTTTTTGGGTGTCTGCTTTGTTAGCTCTCGGATGCTTTTGCAGGTTTTTATTTAGAGCTTCCGAGTATGATTTAGTGTATTTATGTGTATTTTTTTGCCAGTGCTGGTTTAGTAGGTCTATGTGAGGCTAGAGGTGTGGTGCAAGTGTTAACTTTCTCCTCATGACTGTCTGTTTCAGTCTTGGGTGGAGAGACCTTAGCCTCCAGTTTGGCTATATAATTGCATCTCTCGCATATGTTAGTGTTTTGTGGTAGGAGGAGAGGGTTGTCTGTGTACATGAGGCAGTTGTAACTTTGCCTCAGGAAACCCAGGTTCACCTGATGGACTGGAGAGTACACCTAAAGTTGCCCTTTGGCCATGCCTGAATAGTAGGGTGAGCTGCTTAGTCGCTTGGTTTGTGAGGGGTGGATAAAGAGCCTTGCCCTGCTGGGCAATCAAGTGTTGGAGTATATTAGTGCTTGCTATTAGTTCTGAGCAAGTGCTGGACTGTAGGATGCTTTTTGAGTGCTTAGGTTGAGAGACTAGTTTCAACGGAAAAACTGAAGAGGAGACTTAGTGGAGCTGGGAATAATTTAACCGTAGCTAACCAGTGCTGCCCAGTGCGCAAAACCGTGCAAACGCGGTTTTTAAACTACTAACGTCTGGGCTGGAACCACTCCTCCTGGGACAGATGGCTGCTCAAAGTTCCCCTCTCTCACAGGTGAACAGAGAAACTTCCCTCTATCCAAGTAAGGTATGGGCAACTCAGAAACATGTAACACAACCCTGAATTCAGCACTAGCCTGAAAACTGGACTATACTAGCTTAGAAGGGTGGGAAACAAGGAATGTTTTTTTTTTGTTTGTTTGTTTTGAAAAGATAAGGCAAAAACAATAAAAAAATACACTTAAAACAGCTTTAAACGACTACAAGCAATCAGAAAACGCTATCATACTTTAGTGTGTAGCCTACAACAGTTAAATTATTTAAACAAAAAACGACTTTTTAAAAGTGCAGGCTGTCAAATAAGGACAATATGTGAAAAAAACAAGCTTTTAAATCACAATAAATGCTGGAAAATCAGTGTTTAGGTGGCAAACAGTTAAGTACAGAAAGAAAATACAGAAAACTGATACTTAAATCACTCCAAAGACTTTCTTTTAAGCTAGAAGGCTTGTATCAGTTTAAGGCTTTCTAGTGCTTTCCAGTAGGTTAGTTACAGTAACAATGGGAAACAAGCGCAGATGTGGTCTTTTAAACCAGAAAGTTGAAAGAGATGGACAACTTCCCGAACGGTCAATAAACTACAATTCCTGGGCCAGAAACCACTCCTCTTGTGGTAGACAGGCTACCTAGTACTTACCACTCCCACTGATGAGCTAGAAGGCTCCACTCCAACACAAAGGCTTGGGGGGCTCAGAAGCTTACAAACAGTCCTGGATACAGCAAGTCTGTACCTGGACTAGACATTCACCAAAACCCAGGGCCAATAACAAACCCAATCTCTCTCCCCAACCCCAACCAATCCACTAATTTTTCATCAATAGACAATCTAATTCACTCCTTGTAGCTCACCTTAATATTCAAAGCATTAACAATAAAATAGCTCAACTCCATGCCTTCTTAGAGGTCTACTCCTTCGACATTCTTTGTTTAACAGAAACCTGGCTAAAACCTGCAACTAAAGATAATGAAGTCATCCAACCAGGGTATTATATTCTAAGACTCGACCATGTAACCAAAAAGGGTGGGGGGTTGCTATTCTATCTAAATCAGGATTACAATTAACCACTTATGACACTAAACCACCACCTAATAGCAATGCAGAAATTCTCATATCCAAACTTGAACTTAACAAAGCCAAAGCCATCTATATTATTTGTATCTATCTACCTCCCGGTAACAACAATACCACCATGGAAAATATCCTATGCTGGTTATCTCAACACCTGCCCCAAGAAACTATAATCCTTGGTGATATAAACATTGATTGGAATTGCTGTAGTAGCACCCACCCTACCACCTACATTAACCTTCACCTCCCCCACCAGGATAAACAAACACAAGAAGGAAAGCACATTAGACTGGATTCTGATAAACAACCATCCCCAAACATATGAATCTGGAACC
Source organism: Protopterus annectens (assembly GCF_019279795.1). Lineage (NCBI taxonomy): Eukaryota > Metazoa > Chordata > Ceratodontiformes > Protopteridae > Protopterus > Protopterus annectens. The sequence continues at coordinate 771,792,042 of NC_056733.1, forward strand.
CTTCCTGATGATATAAGTGACCGCTCACTTACCTATATCATCATGCATAAATCCTATTCTCCCATTCCTACCACTATCAGGAATATCAGATCCAAAAAGAACTTCAACCCTGATCTCTTCCAAAAGGAAGTTGGAGCTTGCAACTGGTCTCCCTTAAATTACCTCCCACTAGAAGAAGAGGTACAATACTTTAATTCAAACTTCTTAGCCATTCTTGAACACCATGCCCCAACCTGTGCAATCAGATTCAAGACCAAATCTGCCCCTTGGCTTTCTAAAGAAACCAAACAGAAAACGCATCTCAGAAATAAATACTGGGCTAAATGGAGAATGACCAAAAATCCTGTTGACCAACAAATTTTCAGAGAATTATGAAATAACACCAAGAAAGCTATACTATCAGATAAAAGAAACTACTACCTTCAATTTCAGAAGGCTAACCATAATAACCCACAAAAGTTCTGGGCGAGCGTCAGCCAATTACTACATCCAGGTCAATCCAATACACCAAACCCACAAAATACTGACCAAGAAAATCCCATGTATACTGCCAATGCCTTCAATTCCTTTTTTACTGATGCTATCCAAACACTTGCCAGTCAGTTATCATCTAGTAATTTTACTTTACCTACGTACAACAAAACTCCACCCCCACCATTTCTTCTCTAACCAGTCCCAACAACCCATATTCTTGCCCTAATCCAAAAATTGAAGCCATGCTCTCCTTTAGCAGACAAAATACCTGCCAAATACCTACAGAAATCTGCTAAATCGATTGCTTACCCCATCTCCATTCTTATCAATAGAACTATTAGTGAAGGCCACATCCCTAGTATCTGGAAAGTCTCCCATATTATCCCCCTCCACAAAGGTGGCAACTCCATCGAATTCTCCAATTATTGTCCCATAGCTCTTCTTTCTCATTTGGCAAAGATCATGGAGAAATGCATACATAGACAATTGCTAGACCACCTAATCCACAATAACTTGCTCTCTATCTGTCAACATGGTTTCAGACCTTTCCATAGCATTACCACTGCCCTCCTTTCCTTTACAGATTGTATCAACAAAAACTGTAACTGCAATTTGCTCTCCGCACCACTATTTATTGACCTGTCCAAAGCATTCGAAATGGTAAATCATCAAATTCTGATAGATATCCTCAAATCCCTGTCCTTACATGCACTCTCTATCAAATGGTTCCAATCCTACTTAAATAAACGACAACAGGCTGTACTTTGGCAAAACACTCTATCTACCCACCTACCAGTTAACCTCGGTGTACCTCAGGGGTCCATATTAGGACCACTCCTTTTCTCCATATTCATCAACGACCTTCATCAAGCAATTCCCCAAGCTACTTCCATATAATATGCTGATGACTCCACACTTATATGCTTCGCTAAAACCACCTCTGACCTTCACTCCCTTACCCAAAATGTCTTTAACACTATGGAACAATGGTTCACTCATCGTTGTCTACTCTTAAACCCAAAAAAAACTAAACTCCTCCTTTTCAATCCAAATCTGAAGTCCTCCCCCATAGATTTTTCTGTTTCTTCCACTAACAGCACCATTATATCATCCGACCTAACTACCAAGCTACTTGGTGTCACCATAGACAACAATCTTTCCTTTGACATACACGTCAACAACACAATTAAATCTGTCAACAAAAAACTTGGCTCTCTGTACAGAAAAAAACCCTTCCTATCACCTACAGCTAGAACTACTATTGCACATACGAATCTAATCTCTACACTCCTCTATGCCTCTTCCATTTTCACCAACCTATCTAAGAACAACCTCAGTAAGTCTGAAAGCTCCTACAATAATATAGCCAGATTTGCTACAGGTAACCCATTTAAAACTCACAACTGTGTTAATTTAAAGCAGCTTGAATGGTTGGGACTACAGAATCTGATCACGTACCACCAACTAATCATTGCACATAAAACTCTCTACCAACCTTCCAATACTCCTAGTCTCTCTACCATCTTCACCCCCTATAATAATCTAAAGTCCTTACGTTCATCTCAGAAACTTCTGGTTAAAACATCTAAATCTAACAACAGGGCTGGGGATTCTCTCTTCTTCAATACTGTGGGGAAATTCTGGAATCTTCTACCCTGTGACCTTTCCTCAATTTCCTCTTTATCACTCTTCAAAAAAAGAATGAAACTTTTCCTCAAAACACATTGGTCATGCCACTGTACTAAACCTGTCTAAACATCTACTCTACCCAAACGATGCACTGTCTTCCCTTTTTCTTTTAATTAATTTGTCTGCCATTTCCTTTTTTAACAATATATGACTTCTATGCTCTGTATCTCATTATTTTCCTTCCCTCTCTCACTTATTTGTAAAAAACAAATGTATTATTAATTTGTCTTTGTTACTCACTATTACTACTACTGATCATTAAGCAGCCACTTGTGTAATGTACTGCATATGGCATCAGCCTGTATACCTCCTTTTGTCTCTGCCATTAAGTGATGTACTTTACCTGTACATTGAACTAGCCTGTATGCCTCCTTTTTGCATTATGGGATGTACCTACATGTCATTTTTGAAACTCCAGTTTTCATTGTATTTTATATCTCTTCTTCAAATGATTTCTTATTAACCTGATTTGTCAGTGCATATATTACTATAATTTCGTTTTTTATATTTCTTTGTAATTTTTTATGTTAACACTTTGTCTTGGAGTTTATCTCGCTGGGCCTCTACTGAAAATGGACATATATCCAGTTAGACTAGCCCAGTCAACAAATGTAAAATAAAATAATAAATAAAAATAAATAATAAATTGTTCCACTGTATTCGGCCTTCATCAGACCAATCACTGAGCACAATGCCACTTTTTGTATGTACCTAATGAGGCATATCCAACAACTGGAATGTCCACAGAGCTTCCTCACTAAAAGAATTCAGGGTGTAAGTAAAATGTCCTATGCAGTCCGCCTCAAGACCCTATTCTTGTATTTTATCTCTTATAGGCTGTTGAGGGGAGATTTATGCCTGCATAAAGAGCATTGTCAGACCCCACTCCGATGGACTTCCTGCATATCCACAAAACAAACAGCACCAGAATTACCCATTCTAAAGACTTAAACCTTGCCTGTGATATAAATAGGACCTGCTGGAGAGACAGGTATGTATCCCAGAGACTACCCTGTGTCTGGAGCAGACTCCCCATCACTGTGAAGCAGAGTTCCTTCCTAACCTAATTGAACTGTAACTTGGACAATTGGATGGGAAACAGGAAAATTCATCTCTGGCTTGGTACCTATGTCTCTGTTAGACACAGGCAACTGGTAAATGGTTCATCTCCTAGGCCCCTGCATGTATATGTTTCATCTCTGAAGTCCCTGCTTACACTTGTCAAGAGTACCAGAACTTGTCAGAGATTTGAGATGTGTGACTAAGCTTAAAAAGGCCCTCATGGTCATTAGCCTAGTAAACACCTATGAACCTGAAACGAATATGATACTAAACTAATCAATATTAGTGTATGAACTTTTTTTACTTCTGGTAAACATTAGTATGTCATTTGAATTACTATATGTAAAACAAGCTTAAAATTAAAGAAGTCCATAAATGCTTCTTCTCCTCTGCTTGTGTTTTCTCCATTATGTATTTGATCATGAGAAGATGTGAAAGTAATAAATAAATATATTTAATAAAAGCACTGCCCTTTGTTTTAAGCTTCTTGGGTTTAGTCTTAGTTTTCCGTGTATTTTTTCTCCCTGTATTTTACAGAATGCAGTAATCCAATCCTTTTTGTTTTTCAAAAAAATCTTTAGTTCCAACAGGAAAATTTATTTTGATTTTTGCTGGAAAAAGTAAATTACATTTGATGCCCATCTGTTTTAGTTCTTTAATTAAAGGTAGCAAAGATTTCCTTTTTGAAATTACTTTTGTGGAATAGTCATTATCAAATCTTATTGCACCTTCTCTCATTTTTTATAGGAGGATTTTCCAGGCTGTCTTCAGAATTAAATCCTTTTCCAAATTGGGGACAAATCTTACAATTACAGAATGAGGAGGAACACCTCCTTTTCTTGCAGAGGATGACAAAGATCTGTGAAATCTCTCTATGCCAAGACATAGAACTTCTAGTAAGTTTAAATTTTGATGTAAGCAGGTAGTTAAAAGTTTATTATGTTGTCTTCTCCGTGCTTTTCAGGAACCCAATACATCCTTAGATTATATATTCTAAGTCTATTTTCCATATCATCTGTTTTGTCTATGAGCCAATTCAGCTTGAGAATACACTTCACTTATTCTTCCCTGAAAGTCATTTAAAGCATCTTCTATACTGCTGATTTGCTCACCATGTTGCTTTCTCATGTCACTTAAATCTACTTTTTTTGCAGTCTTCTTTTAAGTTGTCCATTTTTTGTATCCAGTGTATCTCTTAAATAAAGGACTGTTAATACTTGACATTATAGACTGCATTTCTTTCTTCATGGAAGATTCTTGACTGTTGTTTTTTTGTATAACTCATGTGACATTATTTTCTGCAATAGCTTCACCACTGTTTTCTGACTAGAAATTGTTTTTATTTAGAAAAAAAAATTGTTATTTCTTCTCACAGCAATTCCTTTTTGTTTAAGTAAAAAATCATTCAAAACTAATAACTGAACTAAGATATTTAGTCAGAAAACAATTATAGTTACAGAGCTTTAGATAGTTGCCTCTTTAACTCAGCTATGTTGTCCGTATCCTCTATTAAAGTTTTAAGTTTTCTAACTCAGTGACAGGAGTGTTTTCCACTCATTAGTCAAGGAATAGTTGAAGTTCATGAAATAAATATTGCTTCAATCTTTAATATTTGCAAGAAACATAGGTCATCCCGTTGCCCATGCTGGTGCAACCTCAGAGTTGGTATGTACAGTAATGAGATATGGGGGAACAAATCATCCCTATGAAGGGTTGGGGGCATAGCCTTCCCCTGCAAAACAAAAATGTAAGAAAGAAAATCATCTGTATATATGCACTTTCACACGCACACACGCACACATGCACACACGCACACACACAAACACACACACACACGGACACATGCACACACACACACACACACACACACACACACACACACACACACACACACACACACACACACACACACACACACACACACACACCACATACATGCATATATAGGCTCTGTGAGCTTGCTGTCCTTTAAAATCCTTTTATTGCTGGTCTCAAAACATTCTGTTAGGTGAGCACTTCTGTTCTAATTGAGTACTACACCTTACCATTGGAGTCATACTATAACTATACATCCTAAATGGAGCACATCATCAAAAACTGTAAACAGACAATTGGGATTCTAGATGACAGAAATCAGTCAGTGGGACATCTGAGAATTGTCAGACCTCCATGAGGGCACCAGGCTGAAAGGGAGGGATAAGACACAAAGCCTGGCTCCTGCTGAAGTCCCAGTTAGCAAGATGTTGACAATGAACTCCTGGAAACATTTCCATACCAACAGTGCATTCAGTGGAACTGAAACAAGTGCTTCATTCAACCTAAAATCAGAAAACTGCATTCCAGATCTAACACTATCAAAAAGAGAGAATGTGTGGATGGAATGCAGCTGGTGAACAAACTGCTCATAAATAGGAGCTCACCCAAGTTACCAGCATAAAGTATGTTTGGAGGGAGTGCACAGGCTAATACAAACAATGTTAGTAGCCAACGTAAGTGAGTGAGATCTCCAGGTCCCTAAATCCTAACCAGAAATGAACTAAGCCATTTAGGAGTTGGGTGTTCTATATGATCCTAGATTCTAAAGCTCCCTAAAAGCCTGAGAACAAATTGGCACCCATGGAAAATGGACTAATAACCAAAATGGTTGTAAGGTACTACAAAAGTGCCTATATGATGAAGTATCTCTAAAGAGGTATGAGAGCCAATGTGTTCTTCATCTAAAGGAGGTCAAACAGGGAATGCTGTGTCTGGCCATAGCTGACGTGTGGCCTTATAGCTATGCTCTCCTCAAAACTCAAGAAGTCTGCCAGACTAAAAGACTTTCAGAAAAACTGACCTCCCCACTGACCCATTGCCAGTCAGGGCCTGTGGCAAAGCTTAGATCACTTATTTGCTTACTTTAGTCTAACATGAATCCCTTACATTCAGCCTAAAACCTCCAATTTGAAGTCAAGCTCTCAATAGGCACACTAACCCTTTGAACACAGAATAATGAGACCTCATCAAAGACTACATGTAAACTTAAACTCAGCTAAAAAAAATGTTTGAAAACCTGAAAAGAAAACACATTGCAAAACCAATACAAGATATTGAAAGACCAGATCGTACACGGATAAAACAAGATCAATAGGATCAAAATGGAGCAGAACCGGCAAAACATGCCCACCAAAAAATCTCTCTGAAAATAAGAAGAAACAGAAACTTATTGGTCTGAGCCCACCGTTATAATGGAATAAGAGTGGGGTACCAATGAAAAAGAAAATCTACACACTCTTACACATATCTAGCTATATAATACAAATTACATATATCTCCATTTATCTATCTATCCATCTATCTATCTCCATATACATTTTGCATGCGCGCGCACACACACACACACACACACACACACACACACACACACACACACACACACACACACACACACACACACACACACCCTCATATACACATGCACACTGAAAGTAATGTAAGCCTAGAAAAAGGCTATATAGCTGCCCTTCCCATGTTCATCAATGACCAAAACAGCATGGAGTGATGAAGTGGCTTATTGTGAAAGGAGAGTCTGATTTCTCCATGATAGCAGAGTAACATCTCCGTATTTGAATACTGTTGACAAGAGAACAGAAGCAGCAGCTATGGGAAACTGCATGGCCTGTTGCATTTCTGAAAACAAACTGAACAGGTTACAACAAGAGTGTCAGAATCTGTACTAATCAGAGTTTGTAATGTAAAAAAATGTTAATAACTTTGCAAAATAGTTTAGTTTTACTATTTGCTCACTGAGGTAGGAGTGTGTGGAACTGATTTAAGCTGAAGTGTTTTAGTGTGTACAGTAGGTAACCATACCTATTAGACTCAAATGTTTATTTGTTGACCAGATTAGTCCAACTAGGCTACTGGCCTCTTTTCAGCAATATCTGATGTAGTATTTATACTACTAGATGAAATTTGGAAAGGGCATCGGGGAACTTTGCCTAGTCTTTAGGAAAAAGAAAAAAATGTTTGACATGGAGCATCAGAATGTAAAGATTCCTGTGTAATGGATGATACAAATGAGCAGTGTTTAGCTGTTTCAGTGAAGTAAGTGAGTCTGTTGGAGTGGTCCAGAAAACAGAACTGGTATCAGGAGGGCTTACAGATGATGTTCCGTTAACAAAATAGAGTAGGATGATTCAAGTGACAGTGCTGCTGTTTCGTGAAGTGAGGTGACATAACTTTTTCAGAAATGCTGAGGGTAGTAATGTAGAGAAGTAACCAAGTGATATGGCAGCAGAGAATGCAACAGTAAAATACTAATGCAGCAGTGACAGAAAGTAAAATAGGAAAGCAGCAGTAAACTGAGAAGGTATCTGGTTTTGTGGCAGAAGATAATGCAGTAACTAAGCATATGCAACAGTGACAGCAGGCAAAAAGGACAGCACCAACAAACTGCACATAAAATGTTTTTAAAAAGAAGAGAAGACTAACTGAGAGTATAAGAACAAAAAACTGACACTGAAGTAGACAGATATTATGTATGGGATAACTTGGTAACTGTTCTGGGTTTTAAAACTTAAGAAATTTGGTCTTTTATACATATTGGGACAGAGACTTTTTGTGACTTAGCATTTGAAACTGAGGGACCGATGATGACATTTTTTGGAACTGTATGACAAAAAAGAAAGACATTTATCCATGGAACAATTATCTGTTTTCTGGCAGCAACTTAAATGCTAAAAAAGTTACTTTGCAGTTTAGAATTGATGAACTGGAAGAAGACAATGTTAAAAAATGCATTCAGGGTTTGTGTGAAACTGGTGATAATGTTAGAAGCCGTTTTGGAATCTGAAAAGAAAAGCATGGTGAAACACTTACTCATCATAGAGGAACAGTAAGATAAGCTGGCCAGCCTAAATCATGTTTCTTTTGTGGGTCTTTTCTCATTTAATTAATGATTATGCTAAGGTACAATGTAAACAGTGTGGGAAGAAAGGACATAAAGCATTTAGATGTGTGCCTAAATGCAGATTGTGTAAAAGAGTGACACTTTTGGATGGATATTCAGGAACAAACAGGTTAAAGGGCAACAAGATGTTGGGAGAAAGTGAACTAGTTGAAAAAGAAACTGTAGAAGAAGAAATATGGATGGAGTAAATGAGGGGAGAGAGAGAGAGAGAGAGAGAGAGAGTGCATGCAGGAAGAGAGGTCAGAAAAAGGGAAGTTGTATCTAGTGAAAAAGCTAATTCTGAGAATCAAGGATAATTTGTACATAAACCCAACAAAAAAAATCCACAAAATGGAAAGAGTAAAATTAAGAAAATGAAAATCAACTTATTAAGACGGAAAAATAACAATAATAGATTATGTTCATAAATAAGAACAGTATTATTAACATAGTAAGAAGGAAGGAATGGTGTACTAAATATGATGTTGATGTTATTCTGTTACAGGATGTAAGATTCATGACCAGTGAAGAAAGACTGCAAACAGAACAATTGTGGGGTGGAAATCTAATATGGAACATAGGAAGTGAAAGTTGGGGTGGGTGTGTTGTGTAAAAAACAGTGAAAATACTAGATGTAATGTTGGTAAGGATAGAAGGATTAACTGCTGTGGATGTGAGATGAAAAAAACATGTTTAAATAATTATAGAATTATATACATATATAAATAGCAAGGAAAGATATTCTATTTTATCAAATATTAGACGATGCAGTATGAAAATTATAATTGCAGGGGACTTTAAGTGTGATTTAAGTAATAGATGTAAAATGAAACGAAATATGCAAAAAATACAGGAAATGATAAAATGTGGTAAACTAGCTATGTGGAGCAAAAGTCAAAACTTTTATAAAAGGGGCACTTGGATCTGAAATTGATTGTTTTATACTATTGATAGGCTTGGGGATAGCAGACAGTGATACATTTTTCAGATCATTTAGCAATATGAATGGATATGATAGAAGAAAGAGAGTTCATTAAAATAGTAAAGGGAATAAAAAAGAATTAATGAGAAATAATGGAATGAAATTGGAGAGTAGGAAGTATTGCAGTTATGGCAGGATCATATAACCTCAAAGGACTTTTACAAAAACTGGTCTGCATGGTGGCTTGAATTTAAAAAGTCATTTTAAAAAATGTCTTTTTTAATGGCAGGATGTTGTAAGAAATGTAGAAAATTGGGAAATATATGTAGAAATGTATTAAGAGAATTTATAGAATAATATAAGACATTGTTATGTATGAAAAACAAAGTGTGGGCAGATATATTATTTACTAGAGTGAAGGGAGGAGATATCTGCATATTGGAGTAAATAATAAAGGAGTATATTATAATAATTAGGGATATAAAAATGTAAAAGGAGAGGTAAAAGGAACACAAAACAAATTATAGGTATTGCAGTGCAGCGTGTAGAAAATAAGTATAAAATTAAAAAGATAAAAATTATGACAGAATGTAAAGCAAACTATTTTCAGAACAAATTAAAGGAAAACTCCACCCTAGAACTAAAAAAAACATTTTTTTTCAGTCTATCTTTGTTTCCAGACCTATTTAACACCTCAAAAGCATAAATCAACCCCTTTCTCTTTCCCAGAAAGCATTTCAAGTCTTCTTTCTGTGACTCATGCCAGACATAAGGAAGTAACTGTAAAATCCCATGATATTGACATATAATGGGAATTCTGTGACTCGCTGTCAGTTTGTATTCCCTCTGTAAGAGGCCAGCTTCTTTTCAGTTGCAAATCACCCTCATTTATGTTTAGCTCAGAGCTTGCTTTACACTATAATTTGAAGTTATCCAGCAGCAGCCAGAGTTGTAACTAAATTGGCTGGCTTTGCTCTAGGTGTTCTTTTGTAGTCCAAGATGAATTGACAGTCCCCTCCTCCCACACTTCTGCAGAAGTGTTAAAACTGTCACTGCAACCGACAGCTCAGAAATGAAAGGAAGGAGTACCATTTCAAATGTCTTCCCCTCTGCCTGCAGCAAGATTTATTTGTTTTGGCAGCATCATACAGCTTTATTTAAACAATTTTAATTTAATTTTCGTGAGCAAGTTTCAGCTAATTGTGATTTTCACTGTGTTTTACTAATATTGATTTTTGATTTACCCCTATTTCTACAAAACATTATTATGCTAACTTATTTTTGCTTCCAATCTTTTTGAGCAAAAACAGTCTTGTGGCATGTTGTTTCTGTAATGTCCTGACATTCACATCATCTCCACATTTTTTAAATGACAGCAAAACAGTAGTTTGCAAACCTGTGTCTATGATACTGGCACAGTAAAAGAGTGCACTGAAAACTGACTGTATTCTACAGTCCATGCAGTGAAGTTTTTTTTAGTGGTGGTGTCAGGGCCTACTGAATATTTTGGGAAAGTAACTATCACTTGCATCATGCAGATAACTGCAATGTTTTTTTGAGCTTGATATGATCTTCTCTAATTCAGCTGAAACTTCAGCAATCCTCTATTCTAATATCCAGATTAGTAAATTTTCTTTGAGCCACTCCCTGTCTTTGTGCATATTTCCAATCTTACTGCTAAATTGCTCATATATTGAGTAGTTAAATTGCAGCCGGCATCACTCAGCCAAACACAGTTCTTCATATTTTCACATTACAACTTTTGAGATGGTCTCTCCACAACTAAGAAAGGATTGTGTGCAGTTAGCAGGGTTTACACGCTTATGTAAATTAAGGATTGCAGCATCCAATTTGCAGTTGTACTAACTAAACTTGTCAAGTCAGGCAGTAAGTGCACACAGGTGCGTCCTTAGGTCAACTGGTGCCCTAGGCAAAAGGGCTCCAAAGCGCCCCCCACCACACCACCTAGTGCCCCCATCGTGGGTCTACCTACATCAAATAAATACTGGAACAGTGTCCCTGATAAGGCGGCACCCTAGGGAGCCACATAGTTGGCCTATGCCTAAGGCCGGCTATGAGCGCACAGACTGAAATGTTACCGTCAGTGTCATGAGTACAGAATGACAATTTTGCCTGCATAATTTTCCTGTTGGCCTTATTAGATAGTCACTGTACCAGGACGTGCTGTGTGGCCATTGGGAATATTGCACATCTTAATACAAGTTATCAAGGGCCGCGGTGGTGCAGTGGTTAGCATTGGCACCTCACAGCAAGAGGTTCTCTGGTTCGATTCACAGATGGAGCACCTTTTGTGTGGATTCTGCATGTCCTCTCCATGGTCAAGGGATGTTTAAAGACATGCAGGTAGCTGTGTGCATGAATGGGTGTGCCTTCTTTGAAGGTTGGACATCGGGCTGGCACCTCAGCACCATAAAAATCCACTGCTAATCATTAGCAGACTGGAGTTCCGCTGTGGTGACCCCTAACTGGGAAAAGCCAAAAGACATTAGTTTTTACTGTAAGTTATCCTAAATATTGTAGCCAGAGATCCAAAAGTAGACTTTATAGCCTCCTCTTTGTGGAAAATGTGTGTGGGTCCTACAAATTACTTAAGGATACCAAAAATACATGTATCACACGACACAGACCCCTTTGCCATCAACTTTGTCACAGCTTCATAATGTAAGTTAGTGGATTGGATGAAGTACTTAGAAAAGTAAATGCTGATTCAGTATCAGGGTCAAGATTGTGTAGGGCATGAAAATTCCAAGTAATTAATGGAATGCCGAAGAAAATATTTTGTAAATGTTCCGTATGAATGGTTGGAAGAAGGGTTTATTTATGAAGAGCTATGAAGTGGGATTTAAAAAAATATATATGGAAGAAAGATGAGAAAAATGAAATAAAAAATGGAGCCACATCACAATAAATAACAAAGATGATTACATTTTATAAGAAGAATAAAGAGGGCAATGGAAGGAAGAATGAGGGATATTATAGCAATAACCCACTCCTGGGTGTGGGTAATGCGGGATTTACCCACGGTTGGCGTGGTTTGGTCCCGAGGCGCCCGAGGACCAAACAAAGACGACCGTGGGTAAATCCAGCATTACCCACACCCAGAAGTGGGTTATTGCTATTATACAATAACATTATTTAAAAAAAGAAATAATTATTTTTCTTAAATAATGGCATTGTATAATGCCTCTTTGCTGCCCTTCCGCAGCTGTCTGGTGTTCATGGCAGTTCTGATGTACTGCGCATGCCTACACAGTACATCAGAGCTGTGGGCAAAAGCAACGGAGAACGCAAGATCTCTGTTGCTTTTACTCTCGCTATGTTAAATGGGTTTAACATAGCGAGACAGCTTTAAAATAAGCAACGGAGATCTCCGTTGCTTATTTTAGCTTCTCGCTATGTTAAACTCATTTAACATAGCGAGACAGGTTAAAAAGCAACGGAGATCGCAAGTTCTCCGTTGCTTTTACATTGTGTCGCCATGTTAAAGGAGTTTAACATAGCGAGACAGCTTTAAAAAGCAACGGAGATCTCCGTTTTTTTATCTGTGTCGCTATGTTAAACTCTTTAACATAGCGAGATAGTTTTATACTAACGGAAAAAGTCCGGGCGACCGGACCTTTTTCCGTTAGTATATTGAGGGATTTACAATGGGCACGCTGGTTGGGCTGGCCAATCAGCATGCACGTTTTAGAGTAGGCATTGTATAATATGGAAGAAAGCATATATGGCATAAAATGGAAGGGATGTCAAGAATTCTGAAAAACAGTATAATCACTTGGAACTTGAAAACCACAAAACAAAAGCAGGTGTCCGTGTCCTGCATCATTTGGAGAGCTGCTTTTGTTTTGTGGATGTCAAGAATTGATACTGGTTATGAGAGAAATTGTGGATGATATTATAAGAAACAAGGAGGATGTGAAACTTATGGTAGGTGATATTTGCAAGGCATTTGATACAATAGGACATGATGCCTCATGGGATGTTATGGAACTGGTGATAGAATTAGGAAAATATGTATGTCAGCATATCAAAAAAAAGTGAGAGTGTTTAGTGAATGGGTGGCTGGGTAAAGAAATATGCATAAAATGTGATATAAGGCAAAGATAACCCATGAGTGGAATTTTCTTTGCATTGGTAATGAATGTGGTATTGAATGAAGTTGCTTATAAAATGATGCAAAAGGAGGTGGTGATTCCAGTAATTTTGACATATGCAAACAATATAGTTGTTGTAGTTGCTATGAACAAAATATGGATGAGGGAGTTGTTGGTTTGTCTGAATGGATGTTAAATTTGGGGAAAAGGTTGGGAGGATGGCTTAATGGTTAAGGTGTTTGCCTTACAAACACAAGGTGCAGCGTTTGAGTCTCACAAGGGATAATTGGCTAGGCTTGCAATGGCTCGCAAGGGCTTTTAGCCTAGTATTTACCTATGAATATGTCTTTTATGGATGACATATAGATTAGTAATCAGGAAACAGATTTATTTGGTGAATTTAACGTTAATTTGAAAAATAGCATATATGTCAAATGATAATATGATCTTAGAAAAATACAAAAAAGAAATAGTGCAGTTATTAGTGCTTTCTTTCACATGAGGTTCAACATTAAATACAGTGTGTTATATATGAAAGAAGATGAAGGAGGATTTGGGTTTCTTAATTCAGTTGTTTATTCTGCTTCTTTAAATGTGTATGGAGTATTAAAGTAGATAAAGGAAGTGAATGAAATTTTAATAGTGAGAATGTTATTATGTAAATATACAGGAATGTATTTTCAAAGGGACAGTTTTCAGAGTCTGACCATAGTTTCTGTTAAACACTATTTGTCAGTGGAGAACCCAAGTCAAAATCACTGTCTTTCTACTATTTCCCTGCCTCCAACTGGTTGCCAAGTTACAGTAGAGACATATGCAAGTACTCCAGTAGACAGTTCTGCAGCTAATACAGCTGTCAGTGTGCTACTTGGTTGTCCAGCTTTGTAGAAACTTAAATAACTTAACTTCACTTTTCTACTGCATTCACACAGTCATCTTAGAAGCACAAAATTGAAGAAGTCAAGACAAGGAAATTATTTTCCAGTCTGCCCCTCTGCCACTTGCTGGAACATGAGATTTAAAGTCTGACATGACCTTATTGAGTTTTTCATTTTAATCCGCTGGCAGTACAAATCTGAACATCAAATGCAGAAACATGTCAGTGGCTCTTTCTCCTTGAAGTGATAAATTGGTGCACCAAGAGACTGGTTTGAAATACTTTTTTTATGTTGATTCCTTTGCTGCTGTAGAAAACATAGAAGCTCTTCTTTATATACAATCCAGTATCTTTGTTGCTGTGTGCAGTTACTTTCAAATATATTGAAGATTATTTATTTCTAAACTTCAGAACTATCTGCCTTTATTATAACTGTAAATGAAGCTTACATTCTTGCATATTTTAGGAGATAATATTAAAGAGCAACATTAACATGACATCTCTCCTGATAATAATTTAAACAGTTATGTATATATGTATATGTTATATATATGAAGTTTCCCCCATTTTACTAATCTGTTCCACCTAGCCTAATCACTCTCATTTGCATTTTCTCACTACTAGAGGTAACGGCAAAATTGGAGTGGATGGTAATTTTTGGGATACTATGGATGTTCCTGCTCCACTCTCTTGGCATGGTTTGCTGTAGTCAAAAGAGTGAAGAGGTCTCACATGTGCACACATAAGTTGATGGTAACCATATGCACATGCTCTTACTGTAGATTCCAATCCATGTTGTAGTAAATACACTCTGCAAGTACATTCACATTTTGACTTGGTCGTGCATGTGGCATTTTTTGTGCATCTGCGCAGCAAATAAAAGACAAATGTGTTATCACCCCTTACTCCATGAATTACATGATATTGGTTCTGCTCCAATAGTGAGAAAATACACAGTAAAGTAGTAGTAAGACCAACCCATGTGTGCTGTTAACACCCCCAGGTTTAAAAGACAATACATTTAATTAAAATGGGAAAAATGAAATCCTGGGGTAGTAACTTGGAAATCTTGTCATCATCAAGAAGATATTTGGTGGTTGCATCAGTAAAATATCAGTGAAAAAGCAAAAGTATAAAAATTTTGATATAACATAAAGCGATTAATTAATATTTATGTAACAAACTCTGTCTTGATTTCTTTATAGTCAGATTTCATAACTGAGAAAAAGCTATCTGAAATATGTTAAAGTGTGATTTAACTTAGCATAAGTATTGTTTTATAGACAGAATAACTTTATATTTATACAGAAGGTTAAATTTGATTAAGAAACTTTATACACAGAATAAGCTTAACATGCAACTATTATTCAAAAATGTAATTTTTCAAGTAGATACTGTTGTTTAAGCTAATAGTAGTACAAGCAACTGTTAGCACATTTGAGAAAGGGTGGGATTGCTCAAACAAAAGGAAAGGGGAATGTATGCAGTAAGTTGTTGTTGTGTCTTTCGGCTTATCCCGGTTAGGGGTCGCCACAGCAGAACTCCGGTCCGCTAATGTTTGATAGTGGACTTTTACATGCCGAGTTACCAGCCCTGATGAACAACCTTCAACGAAGGCACGCCCATTCACGCATGCCTCCACACAGAAGACGCTCTAGCTGAGAATCGAATGGGACAACATCTTGCTGTGAGGCAACAACACTACCGCAGCACCACTACCGTTGATGTGAAATTATACAAATACAAGTTTTAATTATGAAAATTGCTAATGAAGTGCATGTACATCACATTTAATACCATAACAGTCAACGTAAACAGTCATTAAAACAGCTGCCTGTGTTTGTATGTGTGCTTTTGATAACTGCTGCAAAATGATTGTGCTGCTTGCAATTAAAATGCATAGCTGTATTGTACACTTAGTAGCATTTTGCATGACAAAAGTTTCAGTGATACTGAATCTGATAGGAGCCAGAATTTAGAAAAATATGCAGTTTGGTAGCACCAGCTAAACCAGTGGGGGAAATCATTCAAAGAAATTATAGAACTATAGAGATCCAATATAATATTTCAGTCCAAAGTTGTTATTGACTACAAAGCATTTTAGGCAATATACAGCAAAATAAATAATAAATGAGGTCTGGGACAAACTAATTTGCCCAGGGTCATCTTTAGGATGGTTAGAATAAGTGAAGTGGGGGTGGAGGGAGGATAGAACGGTTAAGTATAGTGATAAGAGATAGGCTAGTTAAGCTTTGGGTGGTGATGGGTTAATTAGTGTGTGGACTTAGAGGAAGTGCGATAGATTTAGGGTGGGGCTTAGGTTTTTATATTATTGTAGTCGGAGAAGTAGTGTCACATTTTGGAGTGAGTTTGCAACTGCAATCATCACGGCTGTGACGACCTGTAAGTACTATAGTGTATGTAGGCCTTGGACTACTTTTAGTCAGAAATTCTTTTTTATTTTTTTATTTTTTTTTTTGTGGGTGGTCTATAAGTTGATCAGTAGGGCAGAATTTAATGGGGTGTAGGGTTTTCATTCATTGTTGCTGGTTATTTCAGTATTAGGGATCTACTGAGACTTGTTTACAAAAGGGGGATTTACATAGTATGAGTGGGTCAGGCCAAGTTTTCTTTGGCAGTGTGCTAAGCACGTCTGAGAGCAGTCAGAACGTGTAGGCGGTCTGCCTGGTGTGCTTTTTTCATTGTTGGCATGCATTTGGCAGGAACAGCAGTTTTGTGGTCTGCCCATGGGATGGGAAGCAATGGAGTGCAGTTGTTAACTGCTACACCAGTGCAGTTGTGTCATGAATCATTTAGCTGCTGAATGGGGCTCATGTTTTGCAGAATGCCTGATTTTCTTTATTAAGTGGAAAAACGTGGTTGCCTCCACTTCACTATTTGTTAATAAGTTTGGAAGGGTAACAATTTGGAAGTCATACTGTTCATTGGTGGTGTGTGGCTTGTAGAGTACCAGTGGCAGGGAAAAGAAAAAAAAGGAAAAAAGTGATAGGGAATGGTAGATTATACATAGCTTCCGGTTTTGTTGGTGGTAAGTGGTTGGTTGTTGGAGAGGCTCTGGACTGTTCCGTGGGCTGAGGAACAGCCATGATTAAAGTTTTGCCACAGTGTATGCACAGTGTAGCTAAGAGCTGCTTAACTGTCGAGCCTGTGGTGAAATGAAACATGCTGTGGCTAAGAACCTTTAAGGAAGAAAAAAAAAAACGTGGGCAATGCTAGTAAATAAAAGAATCAAATGGGGCAGCAGGAAAGGTGTTCTTTCCTCTTTCAGAGGAAGCCGTCTCAATCCTCTACATCTGCAGAGGTTTTAAGTCTGTGAGACTACTGCAAGTAAGAGTTGGTTGCCACACATGTGCGTTATGGCATTTAACGGCTGTGGGAATGTAACGCATGAATGTGTGAGGTGACTTTTAGGCTTGTTCATGGTTTATAATATATATATGTATATATTATAATATATATATATATATATATATATATATATATATATATATATATATATATATATATAAATAAAATAAAAGGCAAAACAGAGAAGAGGGAACAAGAGAAAATAATTATTGGATCTCAGCTAAGTGGTTCAGCTAATAGGCTTGGTGCCATGTAACTTCGTTGTCTGGTAAGAGTGTACATACTGTATCATTTAGGAATAATTCTTCACCTAGTTCCTTGTTTCACCTCCACAGTCCCAGTTTTGGGGTGGGGTGTGTTCCATTTTTTTTCCTAGTAAAACAGCATACATGCAGTTTGGAAGGAGTCACTGTCAGGAGCTCAGATATGTACCCAAATGAGTTTTCAGTTTTCCCTTGTGCTGTGTCTAGATTGCTACAGGGGACTATGCTTATGTTAGTTCCAGGTGCTTTGGGCTTTTTCCATAATTAAAAAGGAGAACAAAGGCAGTAGAAACAGGGGTGGGCCTTTTGCAGTCTAACATGCTTGCCAGGTTGGTTGGGTGAGTGACATCATGGGTGCCTCAAATTGTCTTTCGGTTGGTTTTGTTGTATCTCCCTGCAAACTAATGGGGGGGCAGGTAGGGCCCCACAGGTGGTGGCAGCCCTGTGGCTGAATACTGGTGCATGTCTCTTGGTAGTGCCTTGCTAGAAGGAAAACATTTTTCAGTCATTTTTCTTTTTCCAAGTAAAAGGGGAGATTATAGCAATCACCTTGCTTCTCATTATAAGGGGTAGGAGGGCGGGGTGGAGGGACATGTTTTATAGTTTAATAGTAAAGTTGAAAAGCTGCCCTGTGTTTGGATCTGTCTCTCTTTCTCCATTGCACTCTCACTAGATATATTTGTTACTTATTTAATTATAGTCTTAATGATATTGGTATATTGTGTGTGCAAGAGACCAGATGGAAGGGGAATAAGGCTAGGTGTATCGGAGGTGGGTTCAAATTGTTTTATCATGGTGTGGATGGGAAGAGAAATGGTGTAGAAGTTATCCTGAAGCAACAGAATGCTAAGAGTGTTTTGGAGGTGAAAAGAGTGTCGGATAGAGTGATGTTTATGAAGCTGGAAATTAATGGTGTAATGATGAATGTTGTTAGTGCATATGCTCCACAAGTTGGGTGTGCAATGGACGAGAAAGAAACATTTTGGAGTGAGTTGGATGAGGTGGTGATGACTGTACCCAAGGGTGAGAGAGTGGTGATTGGAGCAGATTTCAATGGGCATGTTGGTGAAGGGAACAGAGGGGATGAGGAAGTGATGGCTAGGTATGGTGTTAAGCAAAGGAATGCAGAAGGTCAGATGGTAGTGGATTTTGTGAAAATTATGGACATGGCTATGATGAATACATATTTTAACAAGAGGGAGGAGCATAGGGTGACATACAAGAGTGGAGGAAGATGCACACATGTGGATTATATCTTATGTAGGAGGGCCAGTTTGAAGGAGATTGGAAACTGTAAAGTGGTGACTGGGGAAAGTGTAGTCAGGCAGCATAGGATGGTGGTTTGTAGGATGATGTTGGTGAGCAAGAAGAGAAGAAGGAGTGTAAGGGTAGCACCAAGGATCAAATGGTGGAAATTGAAAAAGGGTAATTGTGAGGTGGAGTTCAGGGAAGAGTTAAGACAGGCACTGGGTGGCAGTGAAGAGTTACCAAATAGCTGGATAACTACAACAGAGCTAGTAAGGGAGACTGCTAGAAAGGTGCTTGGGATGACATCTGGATAGAGGACAAGGAGACATGGTGGTGGAATGAGGAAGTACAGGAGAGTATACAGAGAAAGAGGTTAGCAAAGAAGAAGTGGGATTGTCAGAGAGATGAAGAAAGTAAACAGGAGTATAAGGAGATGAGGTGCATGGCAAAGAGAGAGGTGGCGAAGGCTAAGGATAAGACATATGAAGAGATGTATGAAAGGTTGGACACTAAGGAGGAAGAAAAGGACCTGTACCGATTGGCTAGACAGAGGGACCGAGCTAGGAAAGATGTGCAGCAGGTAAAGGTGATAAAGGATAATGAGGGAAACATATTCACAAGCAAGGAGAGTGTGTTGAGAAGATGGAAAGAGTACTTTGAGGGGTTGATGAATGAAGAGAATGAGAGGAAGAGAAGGTTGGATGATGTGGGGATAGTGAACCATGAAGTGCAATGGATTAGCAAGGAGGAAGTAAGGATCACTATGAAGAGGATGAAGAATGGAAAGGCTGTTGGTCCAGATGACATACCTGTGGAAGCATGGAGGTGTTTAGGTGAAATGGCTGTGGAGTTTCTAACCAGAATGTTTAATAAAATCTTGGAAAGTGAGAGGATGCCTGAGGAATGGAAAAAATGTGTTTTGGTATTGACTTTTAAGAATAAGGGTGATGTGCAGAGCTGTAGTAACTACAGAGGGATTAAATTGATCAGTCACAGCATGAAGTTATGGGAAAGAGTAGTGGAAGCTATGTTAAGAAGGGACATGATGATTAGTAATCAGCAGTATGGTTTCATGCCAGGAAAGAGCACTACAGATGTGATGTTTGCTCTGAGAGTGTTGATGGAGAAGTACAGAGAAGGTCAGAAGGAGTTGCATTGTATTTTTGTAGACTTAGAGAAAGCATATGACAGGGTGCCTAGAGAGGAGTTGTGGTATTGTATGAGGAAGTTTGGAGTGTCAGAGAAGTATGCAAGAGTGGTACAGGATACGTATGAGGGTAGTGTGACAGCGGTGAGGTCTGCAGTAGGAGTGATGGATGCGTTTAAGGTGGAGGTGGGATTACATCAAGGATCAGCTCTGAGACCTTTCTTATTTGCAATGGTGATGGACAGGTTGACAGACGAGATCAGACAGGAGTCCCCGTGGACTATGATGTCTGCAGAGGACATTGTGATCTGTAGTGAGAGTAGTGAACAGGTGGAGGAGACCCTGAAGAGATGGAAATATGCTCTAGAAAGAAGAGGAATGAAGGTCAGCAGGACTAAGACAGAATATATGTGAGTGAATGAGAGGGAGGATAGAGAAATGGTGAGGATGCAAGGAGTAGAGGTGGTAAAGGTGGATGAGTTTAAATACTTGGGATCAATAGTTCAGAGTAATGGTGAGTGTGGAAGAGAGGTGAAGAAGAGAGTACAGGCAGGATGGATTGGGTGGAGAAGAGTGTCAGGAGTGATTTGTGACAGACAAGTACTAGTAAGAGTGAAAGGGAAGACCTACAAGAGGGTAGTCAGACCAGCTATGTTATATGGGTTGGAGACAGTGGCATTGACAAAAAGGGAGAAGTTAGATCTGGATGTGGCAGAGTTAAAGATGTTAAGATTTGCACTGGGTGTGACAAGGGTGGACAAGATTAGGAATAAGTATATTAGAGGGTCAGCCCAAGTTGGAAGGTTTGGAAACAAAGCCAGAGAGGGAAAATTACATTGGTTTGAACATGTGCTGAGGAGGGATGCTGGGTATATTGGAAAAAAGATACTATGGATGAAGCTATCATGTAACAGGAAAAGAGGAAGGCCTAAAATAAAGTTTATGGATGTGTTGAGAGAGGACATGCAGGTGGTTAGTATGACAGAGCAAGATGCAAAGAACAGGAAGAATGGAAACAGATGCTTCACTGTGGTGACCCCTAACAGGAACAGCTGAAAGAAGATGATGAATGATATTTTGCAAGCATGCAGAGTGTACAGTGATGGTTGGAGGCCATTGTGGCACAGGCTGAAGAGTTGTTCCAAGAGGCTGACTCCGGGACGTTGGACCATGTAGGGGAGTCTATCAAAAGCGATGACATTTGGCAGTGAGGATCAGGTCAATGACGCACTGAAACAGACAATAACTATCAAGAGAGGTGGTTGCAGTTGATTCGTCAGTGGCTGGAGTGATTCTGGATGGAGCATCAGGTAATGATCGCACAGTGGGTGTCCAGTTAAGTAGGGCAGATTTGAGTTTTGTTAGGGATGACAATGAGATATTGTGAGATGGCCTTTGTCATAGTTTGGGAGGACTGTGGGAAATGAGCAGGTTTGTCAGGAAACAAGTGAGTAGAAGTGATTAGGGATGACAGTGCAGGGTTGGTTGGCATTTTGGGGTCATATTTGAAATTAGGTTCTTGATTTTGGCATACAGCCAGGCAATTGGTTAACTATGCAGACACTGAGGCAAGGGATGGGATCATTTTCTACTGACTCCTCACATTCTGTCTTCAGTTAAACAGAAGATTTGGAAAGGGGAGTATGTCGATATTTTTGAGTTAATAGATGCAGAAGGGGTACAGTAGCTAGTGGAATCTGAGTCAGTAAACAGCAAATATCTGTTGGCTGTCTTAGCAGTGTTAGGGAGGAGGGTAGATAGACTGTGCCCTAGAACATGGGATAATTGGGTAGTAGGTTTTGTTTATTATATGGCAGTTTTTCTGGAGAGGTATAAGGCTTTGGTGATGCCTCTACTGAGTTACTTTTTTATGATTTAGGAGGGTCAGTGTTTGAGGCCCTGGTTATGGCATGGCCAGAGGTTTCAGGAGTGGAAAGCAGTGGATCACTCTGTCCACTGGGAGGTTCGTCATCCAGATATCTGGCTGGCTACTATGATGGATAATTATGGGGGGGGGTGCTAGATGCGGAAGGGTAGGGGAGAAGGGGGAGGAGTATGTTGGGCATTTAATGCAGAAAGTTGTTCGAGGGTATGGTGTAAGTTTTTGTGTGCTTGCTCAAACTTTGGGGAGAATCATCCAGTAGTGCAGTGTGGATGGCGTGAGGTTAATCCAATGACTTCAAGCTCATTTCCAGCTGAGGTGGGCTTTTTCCCTTTCCCAAGGGTTTCAGAACATTATAGGTAAAAGTAATTTTCGAGGGTTATGGGGTGGGGTATCCTTCGGGGGGTGTCCTTCAAGATGATGCAGTGGCTATGCAGTTTGCATTGTCACCTCACAGCAAGAGGTTCTCCAGTTCAATTCTTGGCTGGGGTGCCTTCTGTGCAGAGTCTGCATGTCCTCTCTGTGTTCATGTGGGCTTCCTCCGAGTGATGCAATTTCCTCCCATGTTACAAAGACATGCATCTGGAGCATTTTTCCTTGGGCCTTCACTGAAGTTGTCTCATTCCAAATTGGACTTTTCCAGTAAATAAATATTAAATAAATAAATAAAATAAATAGAAGAAGGGCTGGCATCACATTCCCCCATTAAGGTGGAGTTATTGCAGAGTATACTCCAGCACTTTCCTGATGCTTCTCTTAAAGAAGAAATAGCTGAAGGTTTTTCTTGGGAGTTTTCTATCAAATCAAGGGTAGTGGGGGATGGGATAGTGTGTACAAATTTGTAATCTGTATGGGGTAAGGAAGATATTCTGCTTAGTTTGGTGGAGAAGGAGGAACAGGTGGGTAGGTTGTTGGGGGCTCTTTGGGGGCCTTACCTTTGAGAATTTTAAGGTTTCTCCATTGGGTTTGGTTCCCAAGAAAGTGGTTAGTGAATTTAGGTTGATTCACCATTTATTGTACCTGGAAGGGAGCTTGGTTAATGATTTAATTTCAGTTGAGGTTGCTAAGGTCAGCTATGCATCTTTGGATGATGCTATGAAGTTTATGCAGGGTTTTAATGATCCATGGTTAATGAAGGTGGATATTGAATCCGCTTTTTGTCTGTTGCCAGTAAGACAGGTAGGAGTGCCTTTTACTGGGCATGGTAGTAGAGAACAAACTTTATTTCAATAATGCTATGTACTACTTTTGAGAAATTCAGTATGATACTTCATTGGGTGTGGCAGAAGCGGGTGTGTATGCAGAAGGCTGTACATTGTTTAGACAACTTTTTGTTAGTGGGGGAGGGATTTGAGGAAGCATACAAAGGTTTGCAAGAAATCTTGAGGATGTGTGATAAGTTGGGGGTTCCATTGGTCCGGCATAAGATGGAAGGCCCAGCCAGGGATTTTTTGGGTTTGTTAGTGTACACAGGATGTGGGTTATTTTGCTTGCCTATGGATAAGATAAACAGATGAGTTAAGGAGATTGGGACAATGGTGTGTAAAAATAAGGTACGGATTTGGATGGTTATGGAGCTTTTAGGGCATCTGAATTTCACATGTCAAGCAGTTCATCCAGGGCATAATTTTTGTAGGTCAGTGGCCTTTGTATTGAAAGGAGGGAAGAGCAAACACCATTGGGTTAGGAATAACAATCTGGTATGGGCTGATTTGGCTCTTTGGGTATCGCTTTTGAAGCAGTTTAATGTTTTTTTTTTTTTTTTTTGGCAGAAAGATCAGGTTGGTCAAGTGGAACTGCAATTGTTCATG
Source organism: Protopterus annectens (assembly GCF_019279795.1). NCBI lineage: Eukaryota > Metazoa > Chordata > Ceratodontiformes > Protopteridae > Protopterus > Protopterus annectens. The sequence continues at coordinate 771,815,831 of NC_056733.1, forward strand.
GATGCAGCATGAAGCACTGGAATGGGCTCATCCAGACACTGCTACACTTTGCTGTGAAGGAAAGGTTAGTTTGCTGTTATTTTTTGTATTTCTGTATTGCCTTTCTATATTTTGAATACTGTAGTTTGTTTTCTTTACCTTGTGTTTTGCTTGCATTCTGTTTAACAGCATATTAAAACTTCAAAAGAGACCACAGCTCTCTCTGTTCTGAGTCAGGCAGAATTTTTCCCTCCCTCCCACCCATTTAAGTTGTCTTGTTAAATACCACTGTCTTTCTAGTTGCCCGCCTCTTATGTTAATCTGACCATATATCTCATTTCTCTCTACTTTCACTGGCTTATGTGAGTAATCACAAAACCATCACTTTTGAAATCCCACCCCTTCAATTATTTAAATTTATTGGCCATCCTACAGTATTTCATAGTACCAAAATACAAAAGTAACCACCCCTTTCAGTCCATCTTGCTGTTTTAAAAATAGTAACTCTCCACTAAACCTTAACTTTTTAAACAGGTAAAACTCAAGTTACCTACTTTCATATCTAACTTCTCTAGTGCACACTGCAGAGTGCATTCTTTTCAATCTTACCTTTAAGCATCCCTGTTACTAGCACTTTCTCTAATACCTAAAAGATCATCTCTACTTGACTCCAAGTAGACTTTTCTCTATCTGTTAAACCTAGCACTTGCTCCTACAGTACTTATTACCTTGATACGGCACTCTTATAGATAGTACCCCAAAAGGCAAACCCCATTTCTCGGTCACTCACTTCCCCGAATCTCTTTTAAAGTTTTTTGTCTAGTCCTTCTAGCATGTCGAGGATCAGTTGCTAGTGTCCTCTCCTGCTCAGCTGGTGAACCTGGGAATATTGAGGCAATGTTACAATTGCCTCATGTACACAGACAACCCTCTCCTCCTCCCACAAAACACAAATACATGCGAGAGATGCAACTATACGGCCAAACTGGAGGCTGAGCTCTCTCAACATAGGACTGGCAAGACCAGTCAGGAGGAGAAGGTTACCACACACACTATAGACCCAGTCTCACATAGTACCATCACAACCTCAAATCATACACATAAACACACAAAGACATACTCATGGCTCTGATCAAAAATCTACCAAAACAGCAGAGGCCACCAAAGCAGACACCCAAACAACCACCACCTCAGAACACAACACCTGCAACACATAGACCTCACAGTCAGAGTGTCAAACAGTCACAGCCCTTAAGGCCAAACACAATGCCAGACACACTAGTCATTGGTGACTCCATAGTCAGACACACTGGCGTCCGCTCACCAGACTGAGTAAGGAGAAGGTCACAGTAAGCTGCCTGTCGGGCGCTAGAATCCGCCACATAACGCAAGCACTCAGGTCTCTCAACAGCAGGTACAAATATGACTCAGTCATTGTCCACGCTGGTGTAAACGACCTGAGACGCACCTCCTTGGACTACATGAAAAGAGACATTGAGGAGCTCTCTGATTATGTAGCCCAGGCAGGTATGACCCTGACCTTGAGCAGTATCCTACCTTCACCAAGAATGATGCCACAATACAGAGATAAGATGATCAGCTTTAACAATTGGCTTAAACTCTGGTGTCATTCAAAGGGGATCCAATGTCTGTCTGCCTGGGATGACATGCTGGACAAGCCACGCTGCTTCAAGGGACGGCTTGCACCTGTCACCCTGGGATTCCGGATATTGGCAAAGGCTCTTGCCACCCCATAGTGCCTTTTTAGGCAAGGCTCAAATTCTAAACCTACCACCCTAGAACACAAAAAGGAAAAAACTAAGGGTAATGCTGCTCAATGCCAGAAGTCTAAATCTCAAAATGCACGCACTCGAGGCCCTTCTCAGTATGGAGAACATCGATGTCTGTGCAGTGACAGAAACCTGGTTCAAGGCTCCTGAGAGCACCCCAGCACTATCAGGTTTTACCTCTTATCATGCGTTCCGCCCCAAAATCCGGACAATACCAAGAAAGGAGGGGGTATCCATATTCATCAAAGACACCCACACCTCAAGACTGGTGGCAACGCACGATGCATCGGAGACCATCCAGGTGCAATTAACCATAGGCAAGACTGCTCTGCAAATTGTAGCATGTTACAGGCCACCCTCACAAACTCAGGAACCTCACATGGCCTTCCTGAAAACACTAGAGGGATAAATGTATCACCAAACACCATCATACTAGGTGACTTCAATTACCCTAATATAGACTGGGAACACTACTCAAGCCCAAACACCCTAGCCCAAAAGTTCCTGGAATTCATAAACTCAAATGCCATGGAACAACTAGTCACCATCCCCACAAGAGGAGAAAACATACTTGATCTCATCATCACGAACATGAGAGCACAATGTTCAACACCAGAAGTATACCCCTCACTGGTGAGATCAGATCACAAACTAATCTCGCTGGAGGTCCTCATCCCACCCCCACCTGAAATAAAAAGGACCACAGTAAAGAACTTCTCGAAAGCCGACTTCACACTTCTAAAGACTAGTGTGGTCTCCTTTAAGGCCCCGAGCTGACGGAAAACAGTACTCAAGCCGCTGAATCACTTACAAATGCCTTCTACCAGCACCTGCAGGACTGCATGGATAAGGCAATCCCAAGCAAAACAAAGACTCTTTGTACCAAAGGCAAGCGTCCACTCTGGTGGACCCCAGCCATAAACAAACTCTACAACAAAAGGAGGAAGCTACTACAAGATAGAGCAAAATCCTTAAAAGGTAAGACACCCTTGATCACTATAAGTAAAAACTAAGAGCTCTCATAAAATCATCCAAAGCAAATTTTGAGAGAAAAATAGCTAAAGACTCAAAGACAATCATAAGGCCTTCTTTAGCTATGTTAGAAACCTGGGAGGAAACTCCCAGATATGCTCAGAACTAGTTCAAAATGATGTGAAGATTACTGATCCTACAGACATTGCCAACATACTGGCTGACAGGTTCAGTGCAAACTTCTCCCCTCCCCAAAAGGAGAGATATCTATACCAAGCGATTGCAGCCCCCAAACATCTCCAACGCCCAAGTGAGAACTGCTCTCTCCAAAGCAAAAACACAGCATCCATGGGACCTGATGGTGTCCCCGGCTGTGTGCTCCACGAACTCAACGAGGAATTAAACCCACAGCTAGGACAGCTGTTTAATCATAGTCTTACCTCTGGATACGCACTCCAGGAGTGGCGCACTGCAACTGTGGTCCCACTTCACAAAGGCGGTGCCTCCACCGACCCTGGAAATTACCGCCCATTAGCTTGACAAGCCTTATCTGCAAAGCCATGGAGAGGATCATAATGGACCTCATAAATAAAGACATAGGGAATTTGCAGACTTTGGATCCATCCCAGTTTGGCTTTGTCAAAGGCAGATCATGCCTTCTAAACTTGGTTGACTTTTTCAAACAGTCACCAAAGCCATTGATGAGGGAAAGGCAGTCCATACAGCCTACCTCGATCTGGCGAAGGCCTTTGATACAATACCCCACTCGGGTATCATTGAAAAACTCATCAGCTTAAATGTTAACCCATACATCACAAGATGGGTTGCAAACTGGCTGAGTGACAGAACCCACAGGGTCAGAGTTGCTGGCGCCATGTCAGACTCAAAGCCTGTCACAAGTGGTGTACCACAGGGCTCAGTCCTGGGCCCACTCTTGTTTGGCATCTACTTTTCCAAGTACAAGCAAACACAGGAGGGTTATGGCTGACAAAGTTTGCAGATGACTGCAAACTGGGCCATAGTAGAAAACACATCTGACACAGATATCCTTCAGAAGGGTCTCACAGAAATGGATAACTGGTGCCAGAGCCATGGCCTAAAGTTAAATGCCAAAAATGCATAGTCATACCCTTCGGGAAAAACAAGGTTACCCCTAGCTACCAAATAGGTGGCAATCCACTGAGTACAGAAGAAGTTATCAGGGACCTGGGGACCCAGGTTGATAGTAGTCTGTCATTCGACACCCATGTAGCTAAAGTAGTTAGGAAGACCTTCTACATTGCCCACCTTATCATGAAGGGATTCTCATCTAGATCAAGGGAGGTCATAGTCTCCCTATACTCATCACTCATCAGACCAATGATTGAGTACAATGCCCCATTCGGAATGTATCTGACCCGACACTTGCAGCAGCTGGAGAGGCCACAAAGTTCCTCACCAAAAGGATAAAGGGTCTCAAACATCTGTCCTATGCTGCCCGACTGAAAGAACTCCAGCTCTATTCAGTCGCTTACCGCTTGCTCAGAGGTGACCTTTGCCTAAAATACAAGGCCATGTCAAACCCAGATTTGATGAATATGCTTCACCTCAAAAAATCTAGATCCATCAGAGCCACAAGGGCGGGAGACTTAAACCTCAACACGGCTATTAATAGGACGTGCTGGAGGGATAGATTCATCACCCAAAGACTCCCTATGCTGTGGAATAAAATCCCGGTATATGTGAGGCAGAGCACCTCGCTGGCCTTGTTCAAGAGAAATCTTGACCAATGGATGGGAGATCGCAGATATACCCCAGGGATTACCTCAGTGTCACTGCTCAACAGAGGCACAGCAAAATAATGGGTATAGTTCCCCATACTAAAGGGGTGGCGTAAGCCACAAAACTATGGGCTAGGCTTGTAAATGCCCTCGGGCAGATAGCCTAGTATGAACCTATGAACCTATGAACCTAAATGGCCGTTGGATTGGAAGGAGGAGTGAAAAAGGGATGTTGCCTTTTTAGAGTTAATTCTAATTTGGGTAGTGTCAGTATTCTGGAAGGAGAGACTAAGGGGAAAGAGTAATTTTCAATTCAGATAACATGGCAGGGATTCAGGTTTTGAAGATGCAGGTTTTGCCGATGAAGACCTCTAGATCTGAATTGCTGTTGTTAGTTTTACATAGGTTAGTCTTGCAGAGTTTGATAATTAATTTTTTATTGACATGGGTGCATGGCTGGGGTGCACAATGTGATTGCTGACAGTTTGTCTCAATTTCAATTTTCCAGATTTTGACAGTTGGCTGTGGGGGCAAAAGAGATGCTGGTGGGTTTGCCAGATTAGGTGCACCATCTTGGGTTGATATAACCAAGTTGTTGGTGCAGCAATCATGGGCGGTGTCCAACAGGAAGGCACATGGCAGGGCACTTTATGATTTCAATAAATTTATTTTGCAATTACCTGAGGAAAAGGGGGATTGGTTGGAGTAGTTGCTGCTTCACGTTTTGACTTAAGCTTGGGGGCAAGGTAAGGCAGTGCAAATGGCTAAGGTGTATTTGACAGCAGTTACTATATTTGCGCAGGTGGCTGAGTTGCATGACTTTACAAAGTCTTAGACAGTGGGGTGTATGTTCAGAAGATGTGAAAGAGAGGTGAGGGTGAATATGAATATGTGTTGGCTGCTGACAAGGCAGATTTTGAAAGTTTTATTCAGCGGTTTGGCGTTAGTAGAGAGGGAGTCAGTTATGTGGGTTACTTTGAGTGTGTGGATGTATTTTGGTGCATTTTGGGTGTCAGAGTTGTTGCATTATTATTTTGGAGGGATGTAATGATATGTTCAGGGGCAGTTCAGATTGGGTTACGGAGGTCTAAAACAGATCAGATGGGGAAAGGTGCATCGATAGTCTTGGGAAAAGATAGGAATGCAGGGCTTTATCTAGTAGATTGGGCTGTAGAACTAATGCGGACTCAGGTGAGAGATCCTCATGATTTGTTTTTTCATTTGAGAGATGGAAGGATGGTAATGAGTAGCTGGTTTGTACAGGTAATAAGGAGGGTATTTCATTGTATGGGTTTTCCAACTGAGAGGCTTGCAGCTCATTCTTATTGTATTAGTAGAGCTTCAGATTGGGCAAGGGAAGGGAGATCCATTGAGGTTATTAGAAGAGTGGGAGGTGGTCTTCTAATGCCGTTTTATCTTATATTAGATGATGGATTCAATTGCATACTTTTTTATTTTTTTGTCTTCAGGAAATCAGATTTCCATCTTGGGCCATTCCTTTATCCATTGGGCAGAGAAAAAGGTAGCAATTAGGATGAATGGAAAGAATTTGTGATTGTTTTGATTAGGGTGGTCAGTTAGTCGGCAAGGGATTAGAGGTCTTAGGTGGACTCAACTTATGCATGAAATTGAAGTGTTAAAGTTATGGTTAGGTTTTCCTTGAATATTGGTGATACACTTACGTGGTAATGACTTGGGAATAATTCCTAAGAAACAGTTGGTGGATAAGATAAGGGAGGATTTGGGTAGGTTGCAAACACTATGCCCAAGTATATGTATAGTATCATTGGAGATAGTGCCACATTTGAGTTGGAGGAGTACAGCTAGTTTTCAGGCTTTGGATTAGGCTTGGGGGTTTGTTAATCATAGGTTGACACTGCAGATGGGAGCTTTGGGCATGTACATGATAGAACACCAGGACTTTGATGACCGGGATCTGGTTTGGTTTAGAGCTGATGGTGTACATTTGAGTGAAATTGGTTCAAATTTATTTAATGTACATTTGAGATTATTTTTAGAGGGAATGGTGAAAGTTCTTGGGCAGAGAAGGGGGAACAGCCTGTGGTTAGGCTGGTTGGTAGAGAAGAGGGACAGGATTGTCCTCCTCTGTTCCCCCTCTTGGTGATGGTGTTGATTTTATTGAGTTTTGGGATCAAGTGAGACACAGGTCGCTGTTGAGAAGAATAAGTGAGTGCAGTGTGGATGCTGCTTATTCAGACAGGGTGAGCAGGTAGGCTGCCCTGATGGATGCTAAGAAGAATGTCATATTACAGTTGTTTTGCTACAGTTCTTTAAATAAAGATATCAGTTTCTGTTTGAATTTAATAAAGGTCGTCAAATGTCTTTTGGTGTCAGTGTGCATTATTAAAGGGGGCCAGGACAAATATTTCGGACTATAAGGCAGTGTCACATGGATTCGACATGCACTGTCAGATACATTGTGTGACAGCTATGTGTGCTTGTACTCTGAGAACAAAAGAAAAAAAATTGTTTTCTAAGGAAGGTGTTATGGTAGAACAGGGATTAAATGTAACTGTGGAAATAGCTGTCAAGAGTTTCTTGTAAGTTAAATTCATGTTCCTGTGAGAAAATAAATTTACCATTCTTGATCTGGTCCTCACCAACATGTCAAACAGGTGCAAGGCTGCAACTGTTGGACCCTAATTAGTTAAAACTGACCACAAATCAGTCACCTTCAAACTGACACTAACCCTGGCACTCACAAAGAGTGAAATCAAACTAAAAAACTTTGCCAAGGCAAACTATACCCTCCTAGGTGAAGGTATAAATGCATTCCATGCTCCACCCCAAGCTGAAAGTGATAACTATGCCAAAGCTTACACTAAAGCCCCGTACAATCACTTGTATAGTGTATAAACTTGGCTGTACTAGATAGAATCAAAGCCAGAGCTGCAATTAAATCAAGCTGCCATGGTGGACTTCCAGCATCAACAAACTCTACAATCAATGCAAAAAAATTGCTTTCCAAGAAAACAAAGACAGGGACCCAACAATGGAAAAGAGACCTCCTCTCCTTAACAGGGAAATAAGACAACTTGTTAAATCCTTTAGGAGCTCCTTTGAGAGAAACCTAGCAAGTACTGCCAAGGATAACCATAAGGCCTTTTACAGCTATGTATGTAACCTAAAGGGAAGGACCCAAGCATGTGCAGAACTGGTGGCCAACATTATCACACACAGTGACCCCACAGAGATAGCAGACTTGCAAGTGGATAGGTCTGGTGAACATTTAATTTGCTTATCCCCTCCTAACTTACAACAAACCCTCCCCCAAACTCCCCCTACCTTACATACTGTGTCTGAAGAGCAGGTCCTAAATCCCTGTCCAAGCCAAAGAACATGGCCTCTATTGGACCAGATGACATTCCAGGTTGTCTTCTAAACATGCTAAAACATGAACTATCATCATCACTAAGTACCCTTTTCAATCATAGCCTAACCACAGACTTTGTTCCGGCAGAATGGAGAACAACTACAGTTATTCCCCTCCACAAAGGTGGCCTAACAACAGACCTGGGGAATTACAGACCCATAAGCCTAAACAGCCTCATCTGTAAGTCCATGGAACATATCATTATGGATCTCATAAAGACATAGGTGACCTCCAAACCCTGTATCCTACCCAATTCAGCTTCGTGAAGGGAGATCCTGCCTGTTAAATCTGATGGATTTCTTTGAAAGTGTGACCAAGACCATTGATGAGGTAAAATCTGTACACACATCATACCTCGACTTGGCAAAAGCTTTTGACACAATCCCACATTTAGGAATTACTGATAAGCTTAGCAAACTAAATGTAAGCCCCTTTGTTGTAATAGGGGTTGCTAGCTGACTCACAAACCAGACACACTATTAAAATAAGTGACTCCACATCAACCAGCAGACCTGTTACCAGCAGTGTGCCACTGAGTTCAGTGCTGAGCCCCCTACTGTTTGGTATATACTTCTCAGAAGTTCAGGTCAAAACTAAAGGGTTGTGGCTGATAAAGTTTGCAGACGACTGCAAACTAGGCGCAATCACTGAATCCCCAAAGGATGTCAGTATACTCCAGAAGGGTCTCACACAGACCAATAGCTGGTGTATTAGTCCCTGTCTCAAACAGAATGCAAGGAAATGCATCATCATTCCCTTCAGCACAAACAATGTCCCTTCACACTATCATATCAATAACAATAGCCTAAGCACCCATGAAGTGGTAATGGACCTGGGATCACAGGTTGACAGTGACCTTAACTTCAACCACCACATATCTACCATTGTAAGGAAAGCTTTACACGTAGCTCTCTTGATTAGTAAAGGCAAAGCCTCAAGAACAAAAGAGATTATAACCCCCTTATACTCGGCACTTATCAGGCCCATAATTGAGTATAATGCCCCATTCGTTATGTAGTGTACTAAACACCTACAGCAATTAAAGAGACCTCAGAGGTTTTTAACAAAGAAGATCAAGGGCCTTCAGCATGTGCCTTACATGGACTGACTAAAATCCCTGTCACTATACTCCGTATCATATTGACTTCTTAGAGGAGACTTATGCCTGGCCTACAGAGCAACCCAAGACCCAAACCTAATGAATTTACTGCATATCTGTAAATCAAATAGGTCTAGAGCTACCCATTCCAGGGACTTAAATATGGCTTGTGACTTAAATTGGACATACTGGTAGGACAGATTTATCTCCCAGCAACTGCCATTTCTTTGGAACAGCCTACCGATCCATATGAAACAGAGCGCCTCTATGATACTGTTCAAAAGGGACCTGGATGAATAGATGGGGCACCATAAATTCTTACTGGGGATAGTGCCCATAGTCCTCCTGAATATTGTTAGTCATCACTAAATGCAGTCTTAATTATTGACTAGTACTTCTATGGTATTACATTGGGTTGAAACACCTAGGCTTAAAATGACCTCTGGGTCGATGGCCTAGTAATCTCATATGATCCTATGATCCTATGAATGGAAAACATATTCAGTATCCTGACTTATGTTTGCCACTCTTGTACAGCTGCCAGTGGATGTAGATGGCTGAATTAAAACTGATATTCCATTAGGAAAGCAGCAACCGACAACTCAGAATAGCAATAAGGTTCCTGTGTCTGAGAAACAGTCAAGGCTACTAACAAATACCAAGCAAGTCTTTGGCCAAAGACATTGGCACAGTGAAGGATTCTGAAGCTGTGAAGTAATAATAGGGCACAAGGGCACACTGGTATCCTATGTAGGTAGGCTTTAGGTAAAGTCAACATTGCTAAAACTGGAAAAAGCTGGACTACTGTTTAAAGCAGAATAGAATGAGATGACAACAGTTATAATCCTTGTGCTTAAGTTAAGCAAAGCAGATGCTGTACACATATGTACTCTAGAGTCTCTGCTAACCTAGTATGCATGGAGTTTCCCCTGACATCTGTGTGCATATTTCAGAAAAATAAACTGATTTTGCAAATAATTTCTGGTCAACAATATCCATGAACAACTATGTCATCCATCACTGTAAACAATTCTGAATTTAACAACATTAAATATATATATATATATATATATATATATATATATATATATATATATATATATATATATCTACTTAGATTCTATGATGAGATAACTTTATTTGCAGTTTCAATGACCCAATGCAGTTTTAGTTGCCTCTTATTTAACCTAATTCCATTCTCATCTACATAAGTGTACAGATGTAGCAATCCCCACTAAAAAACAAATATAATGGAAATTTAAAATAAAAACTTTGTAGTCTACCAGAATAAGTAAACTTGTTAACAAAAGAAATAACTTCTAAAGACTTTCTAGCAAATTGAAAACTACCCACATTAGTCTCTGTCAAAATGATGAGCAAAGAACTAAAAAATGACTGTCAAGAAGGTCAGAGCTAAACATTAATTTAAACTATCATCAGAAACCATGAGTAGCTACAGACCTTCTTTAATTATATTAAACATTTGAGAAACTAACACCCATCAGTATTTTGAAATAATCTTAAAGGGCATTACCCAGACTTGGGTGAAGAGATTACCAGATAATAAAAGTTATTATACAGCTAGAGAAGAGTGTACCATTTTGTACCAGCATTTAATGAATGGTACACTTTAATAAGAGGGTTTCATTTTATAATAACATTTCCTGAATGGTGCACTTTGATAAGAGTGTGTCATTTTATGCCAGTCCTTCATGAATGCTATACTTTAATAAGCATGTACCATTTTATGCTAGCCTTTCATGAATAGCACACTTTAATAAAAGGGTTCTGTTTTACACCAGCCTTTACCGAGTGGTACACTTTAATAAGAGATGTACTATTTTATAACAGCATTTTTTGAATGGTACACTTTAATGAGAGTGTACCATTTTATACAGACATTTCCTGAAAGGTACACTTTAATAAGACTGTACCATTTTATACCAGCATTTCCTGAATGGTACACTTTAATAACAATGTATGCCTTTTATGGCAGCCATTCCTGAATTCTTCTTTCGGCTTTTTCCCAGTCAGGGGTCGCCACAGCGGATCACCTTGTCCGCACATTGAATGGCAGTGGAGTTTTACGGTGTCGAGTTGCCAGCCTGGCGCCCAACCTTCCACAGAAGGCACACTCACACGCACACCTAGGGCCAATTTAGAGTGTCCAATCCACCTGCAGCATGTCTTTGGGATGTGGGAGGAAACCGGAGCACCCGGAGGAAACCCACGCGACCACAGGGAGGACATGCAGACTCCACACAGAAGGCACCCCAGCCAGGGATCGAACCGGAGAACCACTTGCTGTGAGGTGGCAATGCTAACCACTGCACCACCGTGGCCACCCATAGCAGCCATTCCTGAATAGTACACTTTAATAATAGGGTACTATTTTATAATAGCATTTCCTGAGTGGTGCACTTTTAGTATGACATTTTATGCCAGTTCTTCCTGAATGCTGCACTTTAATAAGATGTACCATTTTATGCTAGCCTTTCCTGAATGGCACACTTAAATAAGAGGGTTCTGTTTTATACCAGCCTTTCCTGAGTGGTACACTTTAATAAAAGGGGACCATTTTATAACACCATTTTTTGAATGGTACACTTTAATAAGAGGGTGCCATTTTATAATAGCATTTCCTGAATGCTGCACTTTAAGAAGCATGTACAATTTTATGCTAGCCTTTCCTGAATGGCACACTTAAATAAGAGGGTTCTATTTTATATCAGCCTTTCCTGAGTGGTACACTTTAATAAGAGTGTATCATTTTAAACAGGTATTTCCTGAATGGTACAATTTAATAAAAGTGTACCATTTTATACCAACCTTTCCTGATTAGTACACATAGTCTCACTGCATCTGCATCACCCTCAGAGATGAAAGCCTTTAGGATCCTGTCTGCATTGCTTGTCTTGTCTTAACTGCTTGAGTTTACATTCTTCAACTTCCCTTGCCAAGTGACTGCCACTCAGGGATCCTCTATTTTCCGCTTTCTTCCCTACCATGCTGGTACACTCCCCTTTTCCCTCTTTTTGAAGATAGAAGTGAAAAAATCATTGAGATGTTCTTTTTTCCCCATTTGGTACTTTATGCATACTTGACCTGTTTCTCCAACTCTATATTGATGGTCCTTCACTTCCTCTATGAATCTAAAGAATCCTCTTTTTATTTGTTATCATAGATTTTTTCTACATTTGTATTTGCCTTTCTTACTACTCTTGCATCCCTTTTCTGGTTTCCTTCTACTTCTGCAATATTCCTCCTCTTTACTCTAATCTGTGATCCCTTCCTTTGAATGGAATATCTTCTTATTCTAATGAACAACACTGGCCTTTTTTTATCTGTCTTGTTTTTTTTCATGTCCTTTTTCCGTAGCTGTCTGTATGCCACCTTCATCTTCATATATATCCTGTTTCTTTCCAGTAGTTGTCTCCATCCTCCCACTTTGGACTCGGAAACTTCCCTACCTTATCAGTCTGCTATTCTGTAGTCTTACACTTTTGATTTGACAGCTCATCTTCTCCACTCTTCTCTCATCTTCTGCATCCATTGTAAGGCCAGTGCTGGCTAGTGACAGCTTTCCTTCTAGACTATAACTTATCTCACCCTTGCTAAGTGCAATGTCCAGTTTTCTACCATTTCTTGAAACTTCCCTTACCAGTGGGATGAACCCTTGGTTTAATATGGCCACCGTTGTTTTTCCGCTCCCTTATTTTGATGCAGAAATGTACTGGTATGGTTCTGGAAGATTAAAGACTCCAATCATAACAAATATTTTTTGCCCCCATCCATTAGCAGTTCTTTGTGTTCATAACCCTGTATTTCAGTTTTAGTTGGCTAACAGTATATTTTGTTTCATCATCAGCCCTCATCTTCCACCCTCTAGTTTGATTACTTGATTACTAGCTTTTCCTGTTTTTTTTTTAAATTTGTTTTCCCTTCTTTACTCTTTTGTTCTTGGTTATGTCAAAGATTTTAGTATGTTATAAAGACTTTCAGCTCTGACCTAGTCTTACCCTTTCTGTTCTGCATAAACAACTATGATCATGGTGTTTCCATATCCCAGTCCCTGACACCATTTGTCCAGATTTCTATCATATTTACTATGTCTGCTTCAAGATCCCCATTTCTTTCATAAAATCCTACTATTGCTGTGAATGAACCTCTCTATACATTGCTGGAGCACTCATCTGCCCTGTTTTCTGCCCATTTTTCATGCTACTCTCTTCTTTTAACTTCTGGCTTATACTTTGAATCACAGTACAATTTATAGCTGATCATACCAACTGTATATTCTGTCTTCTCTGGTGATTCCTGTACTTTCAAACTTTTTGCCATTTTTGTTTGTTTACTTGTATCTTCCTGCCAACTTGCAATTGTCCTAACTTTTTCATCTCAGTTTTCTAGGATAATTGTGTTGATATGCCATTCATATTCTGAATTTCTACAAAGAACAGGGTATTCAGAGTGAAAAAAATGAAGTCTGTGCCCTTTATAAAAAAAGGCTGGACTAATTACTGATTGGCTGGCAGTTATTCAACCCCCCCCCCCAGATGTATTTCACATGGTGGCAGTTCAAATGCAAAAGTGATTTCTTCATATGACATTGAATGTAAGGGAACAATGTATTATGGTAATGCTGATGAATAGTGTACAGTACAATATAAACAAATGACAATTTTATTTTATTTACTTATTTCATTTAACTGGGTAGTGTCTGGCTGGGCAAGAAGCCCGTTTTCAGCAGAGACCCGGGGAGAAAAGCTTCAAGGTAGTTTACAAATAGCATTTACAAATGACATATACAAGTTAAAATAATTATAGGACATAAAGTAACACAAAAAAAAAAAAGATCTTACTGTAGTGTTAAAATCAGGAGTAACAAAGTTCGACATACTAAAGTTATTTATAAAATCATAAGCAATTTTCAGACATTTCAAACAATATCAATTTTCCATACATCATTCTTTTCAACCATTCTTTTGGAAGAAATGATTCAAAAAAGCCAGGAGATACTGAGAAAGGAAGGGAGGAGGAGGATATAGACATTTGCAGGTAGCGATGTTTAGCCTGGGCTTGGACAGGAGCAGAGCCTATGTTTAGATGTTTAGAGAAGTATTCTTTTAGGGCTTGTTTAAATGCTAGTGTGTTATTGATGGTGAGAATATGCTGAGGAAGAGAGTTCCAGTGCTTGGCTATGCTATGGGAGAATAGGGAGATGCCATAGGTGTTTTGGGCTTTACTAACTTTTAGCATTATTTTATCAGCGGATCTAAGGGATGTTAGGTTACTATAGAGTTGGACTAGATCTGATAGGGCTGGGCAGTTATCAGGTTTGTGTATGACTGTGTGGGCAGTTACTAGCTGAGTCAGGGTAAGGAGATGAGGGAGCTCTAGCCAGTTTAGCTGCATTAATGCAGTACAGTGGTGAGATCTTTTTAGACTGATTTGTAGCGAATTTGGCAATTTTGTTATAGCAGGATTTGAGGCTATTTAGGTCAGATTTGCGAAAGTTGGTAAATATTTGAGAGCAATATAGAAGGGAAGATAATAAATGGGTTTGAGAAGTTGTGAGTCTGGCTTGGTCAGTGAGAAATGGTTTTGCTCTGTAGAGTGAACCCAGTTTGGCATGCACCTTTTTAATGGTTAGAGTAAGGTGTTTATGAAACCTTAGTCTGCTATCGATTGTAACACCAAGAAGTTTTGTATGTTCTACTGGCTCTATAATAGTGCCATTGGAAGAGGAAATATAGATGTGGGGTGGATTCTTAGATGTTGGGTTTTGGTGGAAGACAATAAGCTTGTTTTATTGGGGTCAAGTATAAGATGATAGAGAGTTAGATAATTTTATATACTGTGGAGAGCTTTTTGAGTTTTTTCTTGAGGTTCTTTAATAGTGGGGGTAGAACAGATCGGGGAAGTGTCATCAGCATATTGTACAATTGAGGCTGGGTTGGCTGCAGTATGAAGGTCATTAGTAAAGATAGTGAACAATAGTAGACCAAGGACTGAGCCTTGGGGGATCCCAACACTTACAGGGAGCTGAGAGGAGAGTTTATTCTTGTAGCAGGCTATAAGTTCACTTAGGAATTTTATATGGTCATCATGGGACATGAGAGTATCTTGTAGCACGCTATAAGTTCACGTAGGGATTTTACATGGTCATTATGGGACCTGTGAGTATCTTGTAGCAGGCTATAAATTCACTTAGGAGATTTATATGGTCATCTTGGGACCTGAGAGTATCTTGTAGCAGGCTATAAGTTCACTTAGGAATTTTATATGGTCATCATGGGACCTGAGAGTATCTTGTAGCAGGCTATAATTTCACTTAGGAATTTTATATGGTCATTATGGGATCTGAGAGTATGTTGTAGCAGGCTATAAGTTCACTTAGGAATTTTATATGGTCATCATGGGACCTGAGAGTATCTTGTAGCAGGCTATAATTTCACTTAGGAATTTTATATGGTCATTATGGGACCTGAGAGTACGTTGTAGCAGGCTATACGTTCACTTAAGAATTGTATATGGTCATCATGGGACCTAAGAGAGTATGTTGTAGCAGGCTATAAGTTCACATAGGGATTATACATGGTCATCATGGGACCTGTGACCATCATGTAGCAGGCTATAAGTTCACTTAGGAATTTTATATGGTCATCATGGGACCTGTCAGTATTTTGTAGCTGGCTATAAGTTCACTTAGGAATTTTATATGGTCATCATAGGACCTGAGAGTATCTTGTAGCAGGCTATAAGTTCACTTAGGAATTTTACATGGTCAACATGGGACCTGTGAGTATCTTGTAGCAGGCTATAAGTTCACTTACGAATTTTATATGGTCATCATGGGACCTGAGAGTATCTCGTAGCAGGCTATAAGTTCACTTAGGAATTTTATATGGTTATCATGGGACCTGAGAGTATCTTGTAGCAGACTATAAGTTCACGTTGGGATTTTACATGGTCTTCATGGGACCTGTGAGTATGTTGTAGCAGGCTATAACTTCACTTAGGAATTTTATATGGTCATCATGGGACCTGAGAGTATCTTGTAGCAGCCTATAAGTTAACATAGGAATTTTATATGATCATTATGGGACACGAGAGTATCTTGTAGCAGCCTATAAGTTCACTTAGGAATTTATATGGTCATTATGAGACCTGAGAGTATCTTGTAGCAGGCTATAAGTTCACTTAGGAATTTTATATGGTCATCATGGGACCTGAAAGTGTCTTGTAGCAGGCTATAAGTTCACTTAGGAATTTTATGTGGTCATCATAGGACCTGAGAGTATCTTGTAGCAGGCTATAAGTTCACGTAGGGATTTTACATGGTCATCATGGGACATGAGAGTATCTTGTAGCAGGCTATAAGTTCACATAGTAATTTTATATGGTCATCATCGGACGTGAGAGTGTCTTGTAGCAGGCTATAATTTCACTTAGTAATTTTATATGGTCATCATTGGACCTGAGAGTATCTTGTAGCAGGCTATAAGTTCACTTAGGAATTTTATATGGTCATTATGGGACCTGAGAGTATGCTGTAGCAGATTACACATTCACTTAGGAATTTTATATGGTCATCATGGGACGTGAGTGTATCTTGCAACAGGCTATAAGTTCACTTAAGAATTTTATATGGTCATCATGGGATCTAAGAGAGTATCTTGTAGCAGGCTATAAGTTCACGTAGGGATTATACATGGTCATCATGGGACCTGTGACCATCTTGTAGCAGGCTATAAGTTCACTTAGGAATTTTATATGGTCATCATGAGAACTGACAGTATCTTGTAGCAGGCTATAAGTTCACTTAGGAATTTTATATGGTCATCATGGGAACTGACAGTATCTTGTAGCAGGCTATAAGTTCACTTAGGAATTTTATATGGTCATCATGGAATGTCAGAGTATCTTGTAGCAGGCTATAAGTTCACTTAGGAATTTTATATGGTCATCATGGGACCTGAGAGCATCTTGTAGCAGGCTATAAGTTCACTTAGGAATTTTGTATGGTCATCATGGAATGTGAGAGTATCTTGTAGCAGGCTATAAGTTCACTTAGGAATTAAATATGGTCATCATGGGACCTGAGAGTATCTTGTAGCAGGTTATAAGTTCACTTAGGAATTTTGTATGGTCATCATGGGACCTGATAGTAACTTGTAGCAGGCTATAAGTTCACATAGGGATTTTACATGGCCATCGTGGGACCTGTGAGTATCTTGTAGCAGGCTATAAGTTCACTTAGGAATTTTATATGGTCATCATGGGACCTAAGAGAGTATCTTGTAGCAGGCTATAAGTTCATGTACTGATTATGCGTGGTCATCATGGGACCTGTGACCATCTTGTAGCAGGCTATAAGTTCACTTAGGAATTTTCTATGGTCATCATGGGAACTGAGAGTATCTTGTAGCAGGCTATAAGTTCACTTAGGAATTGTATATGGTCATCATTTGACCTGTGAGTATCTTGTAGCAGGCTATAAATTCACTTAGGAATTTGGCATGGTCAACATGGGACCTGTGAGTATCTTGTAGCAGGCTATAAGTTCACTTAGGAATTTTATATGGTCATCATGGGACCTGAGAGTATCTTGTAGCAGGCTATATGTTCACGTAGGAATTTTACATGGTCATCATGGGACCTGAGAGTATCTTGTAGCAGGCTATAAGTTCACTTAGGAATTTTATATGGTTATCATGGGACCTGTGAGTATGTTGTAGCAGGCTATAACTTCAATTAGGAATTTTATATGGTCATCATGGGACAGGAGAGTATCTTGTAGCAGCCTATACATTAACATAGGAATTTTATATGGTCATTATGGGGCACGAGAGTATCTTGTAGCAGCCTATAAGTTCACTTAGGAATTTATATGGTCATTATGGGAAATGAGGGTATCTTGTAGCAGGCTATAAGTTCACTTACGAATTTTATATGGTCATCATGCGACCTGAAAGTGTCGTGTAGCAAGCTATAAGTTCACTTAGGAATTTTATATTGTCATCATGGGACCTGAGAGTATCTGTAGCAGGCTATAATTTCACTTAGTAATTTTATATGGTCATCATTGTACCTGAAAGTATCTTGCTGCAGGCTATAAGTTCACTTAGGAATTTTATATGGTCATTATGGGACCTGAGAATATGTTGTAGCAGGCTATACGTTCACTTAGGACTTTTATATGGTCATCATGGGATGTGAGAGTATCTTGCAACAGGCTATAAGTTCACGTAGGGATTATACATGGTCATCATGGGACCTGTGACCATCTTGTAGCAGGCTATAAGTTCACTTAGGAATTTTATATGGTCATCATGGGAACTGAGAGTATCTTGTAGCAGGCTATAAGTTCACTTAGGAATTTTATATGGTCATCATGGGACCTGTGAGTATCTTGTAGCAGGCTGTAAGTTCACTTAGGAATTTTATATGGTCATCATTGGACCTGAGAATATCTTGTAGCAGGCTATAAGTTCACTTAGGAATTTTACATGGTCAACATGGGACCTGAGAGTATCTTGTAGCAGGCTATAAGTTCACTTAGGGATTTTACATGGTCATCATGGGACCTGAGAGTATCTTGTAGCAGGCTATAAGTTCACATAGGAATTCTATATGGTCATCATGGGACCTGAGAGTATCTTGTAGCAGGCTATACGTTCACATAGGGATTTTACATGGTCATCATGGGACCTGAGAGTATCTTGTAGCAGGCTATAAGTTCACTTAGGAATTTTATATGGTCATCATGGGACCTGAGAGTATCTTGTAGCAGACTATAAGTTCACATTTGGATTTTACATGGTCATCATGTGACCTGTGAGTATGCTGTAGCAGGCTATAAGTTCACTTAGGAATTTTATATGGTCATCATGGGACAGGAGAGTTTCTTGTAGCAGCCTATACATTAACATAGGAATTTTATATGGTCATTATGGGGCACGAGAGTATCTTGTAGCAGCCTATAAGTTCACTTAGGAATTTATATGGTCATTATGGGACCTGAGGGTATCTTGTAGCAGGCTATAAGTTCACTTACGAATTTTATATGGTCATCATGCGACCTGAAAGTGTCGTGTAGCAAGCTATAAGGTCACTTAGGAATTTTATATTGTCATCATAGGACCTGAGAGTATCTTGTAGCAGGCTATAAGTTCACATAGTAATTTTATATGGTCATCATGGGACCTGAGAGTATCTGTAGCAGGCTATAATTTCACTTAGTAATTTTATATGGTCATCATTGTACCTGAAAGTATCTTGCTGCAGGCTATAAGTTCACTTAGGAATTTTATATGGTCATTATGGGACCTGAGAATATGTTGTAGCAGGCTATACGTTCACTTAGGAATTTTATATGGTCATCATGGGATGTGAGAGTATCTTGCAACAGGCTATAAGTTCACGTAGGGATTATACATGGTCATCATGGGACCTGTGACCATCTTGTAGCAGGCTATAAGTTCACTTAGGAATTTTATATGGTCATCATGGGAACTGAGAGTATCTTGTAGCAGGCTATAAGTTCACTTAGGAATTTTATATGGTCATCATGGGACCTGTGAGTATCTTGTAGCAGGCTGTAAGTTCACTTAGGAATTTTATATGGTCATCATTGGACCTGAGAATATCTTGTAGCAGGCTATAAGTTCACTTAGGAATTTTACATGGTCAACATGGGACCTGAGAGTATCTTGTAGCAGGCTATAAGTTCACTTAGGGATTTTACATGGTCATCATGGGACCTGAGAGTATCTTGTAGCAGGCTATAAGTTCACATAGGAATTTTATATGGTCATCATGGGACATGAGAGTATCTTGTAGCAGGCTATAAGTTCACATAGGGATTTTACATGGTCATCATGGGACCTGAGAGTATCTTGTAGCAGGCTATAAGTTCACTTAGGAATTTTATATGGTCATCATGGGACCTGAGAGTATCTTGTAGCAGACTATAAGTTCACATTTGGATTTTACATGGTCATCATGGGACCTGTGAGTATGCTGTAGCAGGCTATAAGTTCACTTAGGAATTTTATATGGTCATCATGGGACCGGAGAGTTTCTTGTAGCAGGCTATAAGTTCATGTATGGATTTTACATGGTCAGCATGGGACCTGAGAGTATCTTGTAGCAGGCTATAATTTCACTTAGTAATTTTATATGGTCATCATTGGACCTGAGAGTATCTTGTTGCAGGCTATAAGTTCACATACGAATTTTACACGGTCATCTTGGGACCTGAGAGTATCTTGTAGCAGGCTATAAGTTCACTTAGGAATTTTATATGGTTATCATGGGACCTGAGAGTATCTTGTAGCAGACTATAAGTTCACGTTGGGATTTTACATGGTCTTCATGGGACCTTTGAGTATGTTGTAGCAGGCTATAACTTCACTTAGGAATTTTACATGGTCAACATGGGACCTGAGAGTATCTTGTAGCAGGCTATAAGTTCACTTAGGGATTTTACATGGTCATCATGGGACCTGAGAGTATCTTGTAGCAGGCTATAAGTTCACATAGGAATTTTATATGGTCATCATGGGACCTGAGAGTATCTTGTAGCAGGCTATAAGTTCACATAGGGATTTTACATGGTCATCATGGGACCTGAGAGTATCTTGTAGCAGGCTATAAGTTCACTTAGGAATTTTATATGGTCATCATGGGACCTGAGAGTATCTTGTAGCAGACTATAAGTTCACATTTGGATTTTACATGGTCATCATGGGACCTGTGAGTATGCTGTAGCAGGCTATAAGTTCACTTAGGAATTTTATATGGTCATCATGGGACCGGAGAGTTTCTTGTAGCAGGCTATAAGTTCATGTATGGATTTCACATGGTCAGCATGGGACATGAGAGTATCTTGTAGCAGGCTATAATTTCACTTAGTAATTTTATATGGTCATCATTGGACCTGAGAGTATCTTGTTGCAGGCTATAAGTTCACATACGAATTTTACACGGTCATCTTGGGACCTGAGAGTATCTTGTAGCAGGCTATAAGTTCACTTAGGAATTTTATATGGTTATCATGGGACCTGAGAGTATCTTGTAGCAGACTATAAGTTCACGTTGGGATTTTACATGGTCTTCATGGGACCTGTGAGTATGTTGTAGCAGGCTATAACTTCACTTAGGAATTTTATATGGTCATCATGGGACCTGAGAGTATCTTGTGGCAGCCTATAAGTTAACATAGGAATTTTATATGATCATTATGGGACACAAGAGTATCTTGTAGCAGCGTATAAGTTCACTTAGGAATTTATATGGTCATTATGAGACCTGAGAGTATCTTGTAGCAGGCTATAAGTTCACTTAGGAATTTTATGTGGTCATCATAAGACCTGAGAGTATCTTGTAGCAGGCTATAAGTTCACATAGGGATTTTACATGGTCATCATGGGACCTGAGAGTATCTTGTAGCAGGCTATAAGTTCACATAGTAATTTTATATGGTCATTATCGGATGTGAGAGTGTCTTGTAGCAGGCTATAATTTCACTTAGTAATTTTATATGGTCATCATTGGACCTGAGAGTATCTTGTAGCAGGCTATAAGTTCACTTAGGAATTTTATATGGTCATTATGGGACCTGAGAGTATGCTGTAGCAGGTTACACGTTCACTTAGGAATTTTATATGGTCATCATGGGACGTGAGATTATCTTGCAACAGGCTATAAGTTCACTTAAGAATTTTATATGGTCATCATGGGATCTAAGAGAGTATCTTGTAGCAGGCTATAAGTTCACGTAGGGATTATACATGGTCATCATGGGACCTGTGACCATCTTGTAGCAGGCTATAAGTTCACTTAGGAATTTTATATGGTCATCATAAGAACTGACAGTATCTTGTAGCAGGCTATAAGTTCACTTAGGAATTTTATATGGTCATCATGGGAACTGACAGTATCTTGTAGCAGGCTATAAGTTCACTTAGGAATTTTATATGGTCATCATGGAATGTCAGAGTATCTTGTAGCAGGCTATAAGTTCACTTAGGAATTTTATATGGTCATCATGGGACCTGAGAGCATCTTGTAGCAGGCTATAAGTTCACTTAGGAATTTTGTATGGTCATCATGGAATGTGAGAGCATCTTGTAGCAGGCTATAAGTTCACTTAGGAATTAAATATGGTCATCATGGGACCTGATAGTAACTTGTAGCAGGCTATAAGTTCACATAGGGATTTTACATGGTCATCGCGGGACCTGTGAGTATCTTGTAGCAGGCTATAAGTTCACTTAGGAATTTTATATGGTCATCATGGGACCTAAGAGAGTATCTTTTAGCAGGCTATAAGTTCACGTAGTGATTATGCGTGGTCATCATGGGACCTGTGACCATCTTGTAGCAGGCTATAAGTTCACTTAGGAATTTTATATGGTCATCATGGGAACTGAGAGTATCTTGTAGCAGGCTAAAAGTTCACTTAGGAATTTTATATGGTCATCATTGGACCTGTGCGTATCTTGTAGCAGGCTATAAATTCACTTAGGAATTTGGCATGGTCAACATGGGACCTGTGAGTATCTTGTAGCAGGCTATAAGTTCACTTAGGAATTTTATATGGTCATCATGGGACCTGCGAGTATCTTGTAGCAGGCTATATGTTCACGTAGGAATTTTACATGGTCATCATGGGACCTGAGAGTATCTTGTAGCAGGCTATAAGTTCACTTAGGAATTTTATATGGTCATCATGGGACCTGTGAGTATGTTGTAGCAGGCTATAACTTCAATTAGGAATTTTATATGGTCATCATGGGACAGGAGAGTATCTTGTAGCAGCCTATACATTAACATAGGAATTTTATATGGTCATTATGGGGCACAAGAGTATCTTGTAGCAGCCTATAAGTTCACTTAGGAATTTATATGGTCATTATGGGACCTGAGGGTATCTTGTAGCAGGCTATAAGTTCACTTACGAATTTTATATAGTCATCATGCGACCTGAAAGTGTCGTGTAGCAAGCTATAAGTTCACTTAGGAATTTTATATTGTCATCATAAGACCTGAGAGTATCTTGTAGCAGGCTATAAGTTCACATAGTAATTTTATATGGTCATCATGGGACCTGAGAGTATCTGTAGCAGGCTATAATTTCACTTAGTAATTTTATATGGTCATCATTGTACCTGAAAGTATCTTGCTGCAGGCTATAAGTTCACTTAGAAATTTTATATGGTCATTATGGGACCTGAGAATATGTTGTAGCAGGCTATACGTTCCCTTAGGAATTTTATATGGTCATCATGGGATGTGAGAGTATCTTGCAACAGGCTATAAGTTCACGTAGGGATTATACATGGTCATCATGGGACCTGTGACCATCTTGTAGCAGGCTATAAGTTCACTTAGGAATTTTATATGGTCATCATGGGAACTGAGAGTATCTTGTAGCAGGCTATAAGTTCACTTAGGAATTTTATATGGTCATCATGGGACCTGTGAGTATCTTGTAGCAGGCTGTAAGTTCACTTAGGAATTTTATATGGTCATCATTGGACCTGAGAATATCTTGTAGCAGGCTATAAGTTCACTTAGGAATTTTACATGGTCAACATGGGACCTGAGAGTATCTTGTAGCAGGCTATAAGTTCACTTAGGGATTTTACATGGTCATTATGGGACCTGTGAGTATCTTGTAGCAGGCTATAAGTTTACATTGGGATTTTACATGGTCATCATGGGACCTGTGAGTATCTTGTAGCAGGCTATAAGTTCACATAGGAATTTTATATGGTCATCATGGGACCTGAGAGTATCTTGTAGCAGGCTATAAGTTCACATAGGGATTTTACATGGTCATCATAGGACCTGAGAGTATCTTGTAGCAGGCTATAAGTTCACTTAGGAATTTTATATGGTCATCATGGGACCTGAGAGTATCTTGTAGCAGACTATAAGTTCACATTTGGATTTTACATGGTCACCATGGGACCTGTGAGTATGCTGTAGCAGGCTATAAGTTCACTTAGGAATTTTATATGGTCATCATGGGACCGGAGAGTTTCTTGTAGCAGGCTATAAGTTCATGTATGGATTTTACATGGTCAGCATGGGACCTGAGAGTATCTTGTAGCAGGCTATAATTTCACTTAGTAATTTTATATGGTCATCATTGGACCTGAGAGTATCTTGTTGCAGGCAATAAGTTCACATACAAATTTTACACGGTCATCTTGGGACCTGAGAGTATCTTGTAGCAGGCTTTAAGTTCACTTATGGATTTTACATGGTCATCATTGGACCTGAGAGCATGTTGTAGCAGGCTATAAGTTCACTTAGGAATTTTATTTGGTCATCATGGGACCTCAGAATATCTTGTAGCAGGCTATAACTTCACATAGGGATTTTACATGGTCATCATGGGACCTGTGAGTATCTTTTAGCAGGCTATAAGTTGATAGTTTTTCTTATTCATGGTGATTTGGAGTTCAATTAGTTCATTTTGTGTGTATCTGGTAATCTTTCTAGAGGTGACGTGGTTCTTTACAAATATGGGAAGCCTGCTGCAGTTTCCTTCAGGCCTAAACACAAAGAAGACATAAATCGATAGTGTGTGGGGTGTGCACTCTTCACTTTAAGATCAAGTCTTAGTAGCAATAGAAATGTGTATGCTTTCAAGTTGCAGGTGAACCTCAACATCAGGCAATTTGCTGTTAGGACTTCTGGCATTGAGAGAGCCACCTTTATATGGTCAAATTTAAGGTTGATAATGGCAATACTGATATTGACTGGTTTGAGATATCATTAGCTGTACTTTGCCTACAAAATGCACTATGGAAGGTAACAAAGCCCTTAGCCAGTATGCAGAAGCCATATAACATGACGTGCAGGCCATCCTTGGTAAAGTAAGTTGGACTTTCAATCATCTTGTCCCATACTGACACATAGTACACCCCCTCTCAAATGATACCAACTACCTAAGCCAATTGCTGAAGCCAATCATCTTTTCTGTTTGTATAAGTATCATTCTGGGTAAAGGAATGATTCCACTCAGGATCAGCATCTTGCCTGCACTGGAAACATGGATGGTAAAGTCTAATATCTCTGCATGTCTCTTAGGATTAGGTGCCTCAAGTCATTCTCACCCACATGAACTACCACTAGACTGTAATAATATTTTTGTCCAGTGAGAGGGACTTTGCAGGCCTTGTAATGCCTTGGGTCCTGTTACCAAAAGAAAGGCTAACTATAACTCTGTCTTTGTCTGCCATGTGAGTGGAGAGTTGGTCTGCTAACTTTACCCCCTTCTTACCCCTTAAAGGGCCCATATATATACAGGAAGAATGCAGAGTCTCTATAATCACATCTATACAGGTAAAAGCTGCACTCTCTAAAACCAAAAACACAGCATCCATGGGACTGGACAGGGTCCCAGGCTGCGTTTTACATGAACTTCAGAATGAACTGTCTCCCCACCTAAGCACCATGTTCAATCATAGTCTCACATCAGGCTTTGTACCCACTTAATGGTGCACAGCAATAGTTATCCCACTCCACAAAGGGGGAGCCACTACTGATCCTGGGGACTATCGCCCTATTAGCCTGACGAGCCTGGTCTGCAAGACCACAGAACCTATCATCATGGAACTCATAAAAAAAGACATTGGTAACCTCCAAACTCTGGACCCCATCCAGTTTGGGTTTGTGAAAGGCAGATCATGCCTTCTGAACCTGATTGACTTCTTTGAGGCATTCACCAAAGCCATAGATGAGGGTAAGGTGGTTCACACAGCCTACCTTGACTCGCCAAGGCTTTCAACACCATCCCCCATTCTGTAATTATAGCTAAACTCACTAAACTAGGTATAAATCCCTATATCACAAGATGGGTTGCCAACTGGCTCACTGACAGAACCCACACTGTAAAAGTTGCAGACTCAAAAATCTGACTTCAAACCAGTGACAAGTGGAGTACCACAGGGTTCAGTCCTGGGACCTCTCCTATTTGATATCTATTTCTCTGAAGTACAGGCTAGCACAGAAGGCCTCTGGCTAATGAAGTTCACAGAAGACTGCAAACTAGGGGCCATAGTCGAGTCCCCAAATGATGTTGACATCCTACAGAAGGGCCTCACTGAGACAGATGCCTGGTGTCAGAGCAATGGCCTCAAACTCAATGCCAAAAAGTGTATTGTCATCCCCTCTGGTAAAATCTCTGTACCCATGAACTACCACATAAATGGCAGTCTACATAATGCCAAATGTGTGATAACAGACCTTGGGACCCAGGTGGACAGTAGTCTCTCCTTTGATAATCACATCGCCACAATAGTCAGGAAGTCCTCCTATGTGGCACACCTCATCTAGGAAAAAAAGAGGTCATCGTTCCCCTCTGCTCGGCACTCATTAGACCCATTATAGAGTACAATGCCTCTTTTGGAATGTACCTCACAAGACATCTGCAGCAGCTGGAAAGGCCACAAAGAGGATTACTGGCCTCAAACAGATGCCCTACAATGACCGTCTCAAAAAACTCCAGCTTTACTCTGTAGCATATCGCCTACTCCAAGGAGATCTCTGCCTAACATATAAAGCTATGTTAAATCCAGAACTGTTGGACATGCTACACCTAAAGAAATCCCAATCTCTCTGAGCAACATGCTCTAGGGACCTACACCTTGTCACCACAATAAACAGGACATGCTGGAGGATTACCTCAGAGAGAGAAGATGTAATAAAAGGGCTTGAATTCCTAAAAAATATGTTCTTTGAGAGAGGGTATCCAACTAATATAGTCAAACCCATTATTGTGGAGGTGCTTGGTGAATGGGGGAAGAGATATAAACCCCTACTGGGCAGTGCACACACCGTGGTTAGTTTTAAGATGGATAAAACTGGTGATGGAATGGACAAAGTAGGGGACATTTTCGAACAGGGTGGTCCTACGAATTCTAACAATAGGAACTATAATCAAGCGTGTGTTATTCAACACAGTCCCCTGTCCAACCAGATTAAACAGATTTTATGTAAAAATTGGGGCATATTTAAGGTAAATAATGAGGTATAGAACACGGTGGGGGATAAACCCATCTTTTCTAAGAAGGTTGGCAGTAACATAAAATTAAACTTGGATAAAACTAGAGTGGATGGGACACATGACAGGGATAACACTAGAACCTGTGGACGTTGTTCTTATTGTGGGTACATTCTTTAGATACCTTCAGTAAACTTAAAAAATAGAATTGGTAGTGTTATACATTTAAGGAAAGGGAACTGTTATACCAACAAGATAGTTTATATTGCATTATGTAACACCTGTGACAGATTTTATATTGGGAAAACAGAGAGAGCCCTGAAGTGCAGAATATATGAACATTTATATGAAAGGAAACATAAAAAGAAAACAAATGCCCTCTACAGGCACAGTCAGGTTTGCAGCCAACACACAGGCTTTAAATTTGCCATTGTGGATACAGTGAATCTGGATGTGAGGGGGGGGGATTGAAAAAAACATTCATATAAAAAGGATTTAATGTAGCAGCTTAGGCTGGCTGCGAATTTTCATCTTGGATTAAATGATTGTATATCTATATTTTCAGTTTTAAAGGAAAGGGCTAATCAAATCAGACAATGAGCATTCTATTTCATAAAGGTTGAGTTTATCATCTGAGTAACATATAAATTATTTTATGTTATTTTTCAAGTTGAATGTATTTTTGTAAAACTTTCTTAGGAAAATCTATGTATTCAAACATGAAATATGTGACAATACATGTGTATTTAATATGAAAATTGTATGATCACTAGGAGAATTAGTTACAAACAAACTCTTGGTATGTGGTACTTTAAATGTTCAAACGTTGACTAATTAGCGCATTAATTGATGTGCAGGTATTTTTGGGAGACTATTTAAATGCGGATGGTAACTGTGAGCAGTTGTTCTGATGAAGTCATTTTAATATGATGAAAGTGCTTAACATGTTTTATTTTGGATGATTTTATATATATTTTTTATATTAAAATACAGTATCTACGGTTCCTTGGTGCCTTTCTTTTTGGTTTACAGTTTAACTTGCACCAATTCACCTTATTTCTGGTCATGGGTAACAAATACCAGCATAGCTAGCTGGAATTTTGTAAAGAATTTTATGTCATTGACCATTGCACTGATTTGTACAGATGCTTGTGTTAAAAATGTATTTGTAAGGTTGTTTGTGTTAACAATGTATCAATAGTGGGTCCTGCCAGACAGAAAAGAGATATACATGTATGTCAGACAGCATTATAACTGATTAAATGTATATATTTTAACAGAGAATTCTGGAAAGGGAGAAATTAATCTCAGTCCAGCTAATTTTGAAAAATAGGTTGAAATTTAAATGGGTTGGTTTAGGCCATAAAGATTTTATCTTATAGGTCTGATTGCAGCCAGAGACAAAAATGTGTGAAAAAACCAGGGCTAGGAATCTTACTGTATTGTCCTTAGAGGTGAACTAATCAGGGGCGGCTCGTGGCATAGGGCTGCCAGACTGCAGCCCCCTCAAAAATAAAAAAAGAGAAAGAAAATGAGAAAGAAAAGTGAAAAATAAAAAAAAAATAGACCGAGTCCCGACTACTGTCAGTCTATGCGCATGCTCAAGGCAGTCCGGCCATCCCCATAGGGGGACACAAGGAGACGTCTGTGCACTTTTACAGTGCACAGACTCGCCAGGATTATGGGACACGTCCGGACTGCAAGAGCAGCAGCAGGGACTCGGGACAGAGCATTAGGGATCTCGGGAAGGAGCATTAGGATCTCGTCGGGCAGGAGCAGATCTCACGGGTCTTTCAGTATTGCGCAGGAAGGATGTACGGATATATTCAGGTAAGGTGCCTTTTAATTTACAATGTTTATTTGTATGGTGCTTATTTACTGGAGTTTGTGCTTTTTAATTTACAATGTTTATTTGTGTGTGTTGTGTATGGTGCTTATGCTTTACTGGAGTTTGTGTATGGTGCTTATGTTTATTTGTGTGTGGTGCTTATGCTTTACTGGAGTTTGTGTATGGTGCTTATGCTTTGTTTGTGTATGGTGCTTATGCTTTACTGGAGAGAGAGTGTGTGTGTGTGTGTAAATGCCCCAGGTGCTTATGGTGGTGTGGTAGGGAATGCCTCAGGCTTGAACCCTGTACCCTGTATGCAGGTGTTAAAGACTTGAGTTCCCTACCCACCACCATTTGTAAAAAAATTTCAGATTTTTGCCTCATATTCGATCTGATCTGTTCCTCATAATATCTGTGGTTTGTAAACATTGCAATGCTTGATATTTGATGGTGTAGTAGTAGCATTGTTGCCTCCCAGCTGCAGGTTCTTGGGTTTGATTCTTGGCTGGGGTTCCTTCTTTGTGGGGTCTGTATCTTCTCCCTGTGTTTGTGTGGGTTTGCTTTTGTGTCCTCCCATGTTACAAAGACATGTCTGCATTATTTCTTCCTGGGCCTCTGCTGAAAATTGTTTATTTGTTCCAAGTCAGACTGTCCTAATTAAAAAATGTTAAATAAAATTGACAGGCATTTGAATTTCAGACTTAAGGGTTTCTGAATTTTTAATTCCTTGCATATTTGATGGTGCAGTGGTAGTATTGTTGCCTCACAGCTATAGGCTTTCTGGTTTGATTCTTGGTTGGGTGGCTTCTGTGTGGAGTCTGCATCTTCTCCATGTGTTTGTGTGGATTTGCTCTGGTGCCCTGCCATTTTACAAAGACGTGTCTGCAGTTTTAATCCCTGCTGAAAATTGGTTTTGTTCTGTCCGCAGTAAAATTGACAGGCATTTGAATTTCAGACTTCAGGTTTCTGAATGTTTAATTCCTTGCATAATTGATGGTGCGGTGGTAGTATTGTTGCCTCACAGCTATAGGTTTTCTGGTTTGATTCTTGGTTGGGGTGGCTTCTGTTTGGAGTCTGCATCTCCTGCCTGTGTTTGTGTGGATTTGCTCTGGTGCCCTGCCATTTTACAAAGATGTGTCTGCAGTTTTAATCCCTCGTCTCTGCTGAAAATTGTTTTGTTCTGTCCGCAGTAAAATTGACAGGCATTTGAATTTCAGACTTCAGGTTTCTGAATGTTTAATTCCTTGCATAATTGATGGTGCAGTGATAGTATTGTTGCCTCACAGCTATAGGTTTTCTGGTTTGATTCTTGGTTGGGGTGGCTTCTGTCTGCATCTCCTCCCTGTATTTGTGTGGATTTGCTCTGGTGCCCTGCCATTTTACAAAGACGTGTCTGCAGTATTAATCCCTCGTCTCTGCTGAAAATTGTTTTGTTCTGTCTGCAGTAAAATTGACAGGCATTTGAATTTCAGACTTCAGGTTTCTGAATGTTTAATTCCTTCCATAATTGATGGTGCGGTGGTAGTATTGTTGCCTCACAGCTATAGGTTTTCTGGTTTGATTCTTGGTTGGGGTGGCTTCTGTGTGGAGTGTGCATCTCCTGCCTGTGTTTGTGTGGATTTGCTCTGGTGCCCTGCCATTTTACAAAGATGTGTCTGCAGTTTTAATCCCTGCGTCTCTGCTGAAAATTGTTTTTGTTCTGTCCGCAGTAAACTTGACCGGCATTTGAATTTCCAACTTCATGTTCTTCAGAATACATAGTAGCACAACCTTTTTTTTTTAGCAATTTTCAAAGTTTATAAGATGAATATTTTAAATTTGTCCCTATTTTTGGGACTGTATTCCCCCATTATTGGCTTCGTCCAGGTTTTTGTGCTAAGGTTGACAGCTATGGCAAGAACTGAATTCACTGAATATGTTTGAGGGCTTCCTCATTACTGGGTTTGTCCAGGTGTTTTGTACTAAGAGGTTGACAGCTATGGTGAGAACTGAATTCACTAAATGATAGCCATTTAAGTTTCAGTCTTCCTCTCTTTACAAAGCAGCTGATGTGGCGTAGTGGTATGTTACTCTGACTGTTTTTTGCTCAGGGACCTTGGCAGTAAAATATATGGTGGCAACACAACATTTTATTCTAGCAACTTTCCAAGATTATACAAGCAATGTTTAATGTGTCTCTGTTTTTGGGCTTTTGACCCCCCCCCCCAATACATTTTGGCTTTTTCCAGTTTTCTTGAGCTGCGAAGTTGAGATGCAGTTGAGTATTGAGTAGATTTTACAAGGAACTGAGAGCTGCAGGCGAATAGAAGTTTAGTGCTTTGCCAAGTTAATACTATAGCACAACAGGCTGTGTACTTGCTTTTGATGCAGAAGGTTGTGGGTTCTACTCCCACTAGGGGTAGATGCTGCCGTACTGAGAATGTTCTCCTTGGTGAAGATACTAACTATGAGTTCATTATCAGTTTGCCATCCATTTCCTCTTGCAATATTATTACTAGCTTATCATTTTTTTAATGTAATATAGACAATTTATTCCTGAGGGGCAACAGACACTTTATATTTCGATGAAACCATGAAATATAAAGGTGATTGCTAGCAGCAACCACTTCATTAGTTACAGATTTCTTTAATGTGGAATTATTTAGATGACTGACTTCAGAGATTGTGCATATTTACTGATAATGGACTGTAGAATTGTGCATATTTACTGATAAAGGTGGACTGTAGAATTGTGCATATTTACTGATAATGGTGGACTGTGGAATTGTGCATATTTACTGATAATGGTGGACTGTGGAATTGTGCATATTTACTAATAATGGTGGACTGTGGAATTGTGTATATTTACTAATAATGGTGGACTATGGAAGTTTGAGTAGACTTTTTATGATAAATGTTCTCAACTGGGCAGTTTTGCCATTATGGGTGCATATGGTTTGTTTCATTGCTTACTGGAAAAAATGTTCAAAACAAATTTAAAACATCCTGTAACAAGTGTACTGTATTGTACAAGGAATATAATTTTAGTACAATGAGTAAGGTGTATCAAACAGCACATGTATGTTTCATATGCAAGGAGCCTATGATTCGAAAACAGCCCAAAATTAATCTTTATCTGCCACTGGCAAAATGTATTTTCTTTGAATGTGGGTTTCAATGCTGTTTCAATGAATGTGAGTTTCAAGGGCAGAGAAGTTTTAATGCTAAGTTTTCATTGTGAGACTGCATTGTTTTGTTTAACAGATGACTTAGTGTTTGTGCTGTAAACTACAAAATAAAACTTTCAAATGAAGTCCAACTCATCATAGAAGTAAAGCAGTATGCACATTAGTGTTTATGGTAAATGGAGTGAAATAGCCAAGTATAATGGTTCATTGGAATGGCTGCAGAGGCTCCATTCAACCATTATTTTGTCAGGGGGGGAAGGGCAGCAAACTCAGACAGGCCCAGCTGAACTATACCTCCCAACTGTCCAGATTTTCAAAGAATGAATAGATTTTTGCTTCTTATTTTTTGTTTGTTCATAAAATTTGTAGTTTTAATTCCTAAATGATTTGCCAGAAGTCACTCTAAGTTTCAGACTTCATAACCTTCAGAAAAATGCATGTTAAAGTAAGAGCTGTTCTATCAACTGTCTCAATTTATACAAGAGCAATTTTTAGTACTGTTTATATGTGCCCCCAATATATTTGGCCTTGTTCAGATTTACTGCATTAACAGGTTGAGAGGTACATGCAAATAAATTGCTTTATAGAATTAGGCATAGCCAACCTCTCAACTGTCCCCAATTTTTGGCTCAAAATGTTGCTCTTCCCCTTATAATCCCTCCATAAAATAGCAATTTTGGAAGAAAACATGGAGGGTTTACAATTAAGAAATAACTGTAATAATCAAAGTTATAGATTACTTGAAATGCATGTAGATTCTTTTATATTTTGTCAGCTGCTCAAGGTAGCAGTACTAATATTAAAGTGTCCCTTCTTTGACAGGTAGCAGCTGTATTGTGTTTCTATTTTATATTTTTGCATCACGTTTTTGTCCATTTTTCATAAAATTGTGTTTTTGGCAAATTAGTGACATCACTAAAGACTGAAGTTAGAAAATGACAGACATTTGAGTTTCAGATTTTATACCCTTCAGAAAATTCATACTAATGCAAGACCTATTCTATTATCTTTCTAAGTTTATTAGAGCAATATTTAAAAATTGTCCTTATTGTTGGGCCTTTGTCCCACTTCTGTGTATGGCTTTGTCCAGATTTCTTGCTCTTGAGGTTGAGAGGTATGACAAATGTGTCAGGGCCATCACAGTCAGCCAGAGAGATTTCAAATTGTGACATGCTTGTTGCACCCCACTCCCCATGTAGTGACTCTGGATGTGTCCAAGCAAGGCAAGGAGTAGTTGTATCTACCTTGGATGGGGAGGACACACTGCATAAGTACTACAGTGGCTTTTCATCTGTCCTTGATTTTGCAGAATGGTCTGGTTTCTGTCATATTTTTGTACTGTTGATTTATGCTTATTACTCAAAGTGCCTGTTGCTCTGTGTTTTTAAGTAGCAATGCTTTAATGACCATAAGGTAAGCTTGTCTGAGATCGTAAGATGCAAGTAAGCTTTAATAAGCATACTGTTAAAGAATTGCCAACATTGAAAGCCTTTCTGTTGTTGCCATGCAGAGAATACTTGACTACATAATGTATAAACCTTGGGTATTAAAGGACAGGATTCCATTATTTTAAAAAGCTCATTACACTTGTTGGAGACTTCCAGTCATCTCTACAGACTTTACCCGTAAACTAAACAGAATGCCAATAATGTGTGGTCCATAACCTGTACAGTAATCCTTTAAGCCATGTATCTTGAGCTTGTTTCTTGTTTGCTTTTCATTTTTTACTTTTATCATGTTTTCCCCATGAAACAAGTTGTCAGGCAGCAGGTCTTTTTTGGATAAGAAACATTTTTACAAGTGGGGGCATCACATAGATTTCTACTTTCAGCATGTTACTTGGTACTTTAATAAAGCTGAATATATTATAATTAGGACTGCAGTGCAAGGAGAAGTGGTTTGAGTTGAGTGCTTCTGGTTTTTCTTATACTTGATTTTGACTGGCATTCCAGTAATGTATTTAAAAGTAATTTATTTTTTCATGCCTCACAACCTTTTGTTTCCATCTAGATATTAAGTAAGCTGTCATGCAGCCAATGCATTGAAATATTTTTATTCTTCTACACTTATTTTTGTCTTGATTGGACTTTCATAATGATGGTTTGCCACCCAGGGCAGCGTATTTAATTAAAGTTAGTTTTTTGTGGTTTTGTGCATAGCTCCTCCCCTTTCTGGTTGTCCACAC
Organism: Protopterus annectens; assembly: GCF_019279795.1. Taxonomy (NCBI): domain Eukaryota; kingdom Metazoa; phylum Chordata; order Ceratodontiformes; family Protopteridae; genus Protopterus; species Protopterus annectens. The sequence continues at coordinate 771,850,030 of NC_056733.1, forward strand.
CCCCTCCCCTTGACCCCACCCATTCAGCTGTCTCCTGCAGCCCCCCTGTGATTTGAAGTCACCAGCCGCCACTGGAACTAATTGCTATCCTAGAAGGGTGGAAGTTTTTGAAATTGTTTTATAGCTTTGCAACCAACGCTCCGGTCCCACCAATAAGCGAATTGAGGGCTGAATAATCCACACGATAATATGGAACTCACAGTTTATTGCAACGATACTAAGTTCACACGATCAACAATGACAAAAACGCACAGCAGGATCCATTTAAATGCAAGGCACTGAAACGGAGCCCCAAAAAACATTCAAACAGGACAGTGCAAGACAAAATAGTAATCCAATAACTCAGTTAAGCGCTTTCAACCATTTACATGGTCTTCATCAGAACTAACAAAATATGCCAAAGACAACTCAATTTAAAACTTCTTTGGCGCCAAAAATTTGCTTGCTAGCATTTTAAAAATGTATTACATCACATCCTGTAAGGCATAACCTGCCAATACGAAAATACATTCATCAGATGTATACTTATGATAATTAAATGCGTTCAGCCAAAAATTAGCGATCTGCCTTTTGGACATTCTTTTCCCAATAACATATTGTAAGAACCTACTTGTCATATCAAACAGTGCACATCAAAATTTGTAATTTGTAGTTTACGGCACTTCTTGTAAATAGTATTCAGCACCAAATGAACAAGCATATAACGTCTTGCTTCTATACAGAATATATCTGAATGTAGTTGATGTACTACAAACAAATAACTCTAATTACAAATAATAAATACTCGTAATATATTTATAAAAACAAGATAAAATAAAAACTGAATGTTAGGTCATGAAATATAATCATAAAATAGAATCATAAAGTATTTTCCAGCGCAAATTGAAGCCTAATGAGAATATTATTGATTGTGCCAAAAGCAAAATGCTGTGAATATAAAATAAATGTCATTATCTGTCAGGTAATAAAGTTGATGCATGAATTTGTTAAATGTTAAATATAAATAAAATGAATATTATACGTATAATTTAAACACAATAGAACAATGAATTGATAATTAAATGAATTAATAAATAAATACGTTGATGAATTACTATATGTGGGTATTCCTTATGAGGAAGTTTTTTCAAAAATTACATAATAATTGTAAACAAACAAATACACTGAAATACATCAATATTACACAAAAGATTACATAAAAAGTTACATTAAATATTACATTAAAAAATTGCATATAAATTACATATAGAATCTTGTATAAAATAAGGTTTATAAAAATGTTAGATAAAAAAATGTTAATTAAAAAATGTTATTTTTTGAAAAATGTTTTTTTCCTTTGCAAAGACTTATCTAAATATGAGTAAACTAAGTAAGCTGATACATATCTCATTTGAATATACATGGTAATGTTCTCAAATTTACATACTATATGTTATTATAAAAAATAATACTGGCAGTTTTAATACATATTATTAAGAATGTATATAAAAATCTTATAATCTAAATAAATAATTTGTTCATATAAAAAACTTTTTGTACAAAATTATGATATTAAATTTGTTATAAATACTCTCATCGATAAATATATATATAATAAATGATATGAATTCAACTATAAATATAAATACAAATATAAATATATATATGATATGATAGTATTATGAAGAGCTTAAAATCGTGCAATAAATAAATTATGAATTAACTGATTAAAAGAATATTTTAGGCATACTTTTTTTAAAAAAATATTTTAGGCATACTTTTTTTAAAAAATATATATAAATGTTATACTTATAGTACTCAATAATATCAGATTAATCCTGCTATAATGAAGAATAGTAGTGATCATGTAAACATTGGCATAAATACAAATAATCAACAAGGGCTAAAAATATACATAGGTATGCAGAAATGTGCAAACATTAGCATATATAGGCAATATTGTAAAAATTATGAAATGTGCATGGAAATAAATTGTTTGTTAAAAGTTGAGTTGTGGGTGTAAAAATGAGTGATTAAATGAGTAAGGATTTTATAGAAATACACTCATTCAAACCCGGTGGATTAGTGGCATCTAAATGTATCTGCCACCAGGTTTCTTTAAAGGCTATTAAACTTTTAATGTTGCCTCCTCTAGGATCGTTAGGTATGACTTCCAAAATACTGAATTTGAACGTATGCTGTGTTCCCTTAACATTAATGTGTCTGTATAGGGCATTATTTAAGTCTCTGTTTTTTATACAATACATATGATCATATATGCGTTTTTTCAGCTGACGTTCAGTTCTTCCTATATAGAAGGCAGGGCACAAGTCACATAAGGCCATGTATATAACTTGTTTCGTATTACAATTGCCAGCTTGACTCACAACAATGCTATTATGTCCATTTTTAAGATAAATCTTACTTGCACTTGACATAAATTTACAATAATTACAACATCCACATTTCCTACTATTAGTTTTTCTAGAATACTTGCAACACATATTTTTAACTTGATGTTGTTGTGTTAGTAACTTCTTGATGTTGCAACCCATTCGATAAACAAAATTAGGTTTAGTACCTAAAATATCCACTAATACTTGGTCATTACTTATCATATACCAAAATTTGCATATTATGCTTTTTATATTGTCAGCCCCTAAACAATAGGGTATTATGCAAGCACGTTTAAAACTGGGTTTGACTGCATCTTCTTTAATGATAGGAGTATTTTGAATAATTCCTGATCCCAATAAAGGTAGATATTTTATACCCCTTTGCCTAATGACAAAGGAAATTACTTCATTCATCATATCTAAGGGATAACCTCTTTGGCTAAAAAATTCCTTTATTAATGTTAATTCATTGTACATATCATTCTCATCCGAAACCATTCTCACTGCTCGTATAACTTGACCTTTAAATACATTATATTTGACCTTAGGTGGATGGTAACTGGAAAAATCCAAATAATTGTTAGAAAATGTTTGTTTCCGATGAATTTTTGAATATATATTCCCATAGTCATTAACAATATAAGTATCAAGATACGGTAATCCTTTATTATTGTGTGTGAGGGTGAATTTCAAGAAATTGCTACTCTCTTGAATGAATTCGAAAAACTCATGTAGCTCTCCTTCAGAGGCCTGCCAAATAATATATATATCATCCAGGAACCTGGAGTAATACCGAACATGTTGGAAGTATTTAGATGGGAATAACACATTATCTTCCCAATTTAACATGACTATAAATCCCATTGCCTTTGTCTGTCTGAAAATCTAAATAAATGAAATTATTTTCTAATACGATGGCCATTAATTCTGTAATCAAACATATAGTATCCCATTCCAGGTCAGTATGTTTGGTCAGGCTACCCGAGAAAGCTTGTAGACCCTCTTCCTTGGGTATACACGAAAAAAGGTCCACTACATCTATAGTGACTATAATATATGGTTTGGTGAAATCTAAATCTTTAACTGGAAATTGGGATAAGAAACACCACGAGTCTTTAACCATGTGTGGTATAAAGGTGTAAACATTTTTCAGAATGCTGTCAATGAATTTGCCTATATTAAAAGTTTTCGAATAGCTGCCTGAGACAATTGGTCTTAGGGGTGGGTCCTTTGTATTCTTATGTGTTTTTGGAATTCCCACCATGGTGGCTAGGGTTGGATTATTAACTCTAATGAACTTATATATTACATCTGTAATACGTGCCTCTACCAAGTATTCTTCGATATACGAATCAATTCTTTGATAAGCAATATGTAATTCGTAATTACCTGAAAAGTGTAAGATATTATAAATCTTTTGTATATAGTTCAAATTATCATAGATGGCAATACCACCCCCTTTGTCAGGCTTCATAATGCGAATAGATGTGTCCCCCTTTAATGTTTGTAATAACTTGTTCTCTTCCTTGGTTAAATTTAGATTTTCCTTCATACCTTTTAAATATTTATATTCATGATAAATTTCTCTAGTCACTACCTTATCAAATATATCGATGGTAGGATGGTTAGGTGGAGTAAATTTACTCTTTAAAACTAAAGATTTAGAAATATCACTCTTATCTTCATTTTCTCTTAATGGAATACTATCTTTATAAAAAACTTCTAAATTTATTTTTCTAATATATTTCTTAAAATCAATTAAAACATCAGTAAGTTTAAAACCAGGATTGGGAATGAATTTCATGCCTTTTTCAAATAATGAAAAGTATACCTTATCAACACTTAATTTGGAATAATTAAAAATGTGAAAATTCCGATAAGTGTATGTATTATCTACAATATTCATTTCATTATTGTCTAAGCTATTACCACCATCCGCGTAATCCGATTGTATATCATCTCTATTGATACTAACACAACTATCTGAATTGGGTATAATCTCATAATCATGTGTACTTTCAATATTTACTTTTAGTACCTCCTGTGATATGGTGGATTCTTGGTTCTTGGGTATTTCTGAAAACCCTGAGTGTTGAATTCATCATATTCAACCACATCATGATGTGCCCTTCTATCTTCTATTCTTCTATCTATCTTCTATTCTTTCAGATGCTGCAACAGATCTTAGCAAATCTCTGGGTGTGTATTGTACAAAAGTCAGGTGACCGGATGTGATATCATTCTATGACCAGTACTGAGATGATTTTTTTTTAGATATTAGTGAGAGATATTCCAGAACTCTCACAGCAGCACTTTGTTTTTTGGAACCTGACAGGAAGGATCTCTCACACATATCTCTCACAACCTCACACCTCATCTTGGCTTGCTGTAGTAACCATCTCAACGCTCATCATCTTTCTTTGCTGTAGTAAGCAACATAACTAGGGAACAGAAATAATTTAGATCAGTCAGGAAAATATAATGAGATTAGTTAAGTGTTGTTTCTCTACATCTGTGTGAATCTATCTGTGTTATTTTTTATATCTCCTGTAATTGAAACTCTGGTGTTTATTGTAATCAGATATTCAGTTTTCTCACGTTTTCTATTTTATTTATTATTATATATTTCTATACATTTCATTGTGACTTGTCCATTAGAGAATACTTTTAACATCTAGAGAGTACTTATGCTTATTTTAGTGACACTGTGGCCACTCCTGAAAGCCTTAGTGCATTGGTCAAAATCTACCATTTGTATCACTATTCATTTTACACAGTATAACTGGGTACCCTTGTAAGAGCCTTAGAGTAGCTGACTGGTGGTAGCAAAATTACTGCATAACCTGGGCAGAGGGGGCACAGCTGGTAAATCTGTGCCAACCTTTCCCGTGTGTGTGTGTGTGTGTGTGTGTGTGTGTGTGTGTGTGTGTGTGTGTGTGTGTGTATGTGTATGAAAATCAAATATCCAAGTGTGTCAGCTACTGGGAACAGGGGCACAGAGCTCCAAAGTGGTCAGTGTGGAGTCTTATTTGTGGCCTAGAGAGATAAAAGAGAGTGCTTCCTGTATAATCTTAAGGGAAACTGTGTTTAGTACAGACAGCTGCATCTGAAAATACTGTATGAATCCATTTTTGTTCCTAGTGGCTAGCCCTCACCAGTATCAGTGGTGAGGATTGAGGATCCTTGATTATTGACCCAGAGTAGGGATTGTGGCATATTAGTGGCAGCGGTGGGATATTAATTGAACTTCAGTAGCCTGTGGGCAATTGTCACTGAAAGTGTGTACTCTCAGCAGCCACAAGATAAGCATACAGAGTTTCATTTTCACAACAGTTTTATTTATTTTTGTTAGTTTTGTTTAGTCAGGAAAAGCAGGCACAGACGTGAGCAGGGGAATATGACAAGCTGGAAAAGAACCAACTGGCCAAGCTGTGTGAAGCTAAAGGACTGGTGCATGCCAACCTGACTAAAGAGAAAATTATTTAATTCTTAATTGCAGCTGCAGCATGACCAGCAACCAGGAAGACAACCAGCCTGGTGATGGGGATGTGCAGACTTCAAAACCAGGACAGTTCACCTTTTCCTCAGAGGACTTGAAACCCATCTGGAGTTAAAGAGACTTAAAGTGGGGGCCAAACATTTGGAATTAGAATCATAGGAGAGACTGCAGCATTTTGAGGCCAAAGAAAAGGAAAAACAGATGGAATTGAAATCAGCAGAGTGACTGCAGCATATGGAGGTTGAAGAGAGATTGCAGAGTTTGGAGGTCGAAGAAAATGAGAAACAGCACCAACATGAGAGGGAGATGCTGACTCTTCATCGGGGTCATGGAGGTAATGGGGAAAGTAATATCCAAATCCCAGAAACAGTAAAGGTCAGTACATTTCTTCCACAGTTTACAAAGGGTGATAATTTTGATAGTTTTAGTCATATATTTTAAAGAGTATGTAAACAGTATAATGTTGACCAAGAGCTCTGGGTAAGGTTCCTGACCCCCTTACTCCATGTTAAAGCTTTAACTGCTGTTTCTAAATTGTTTGATACTGATTGTTTAAACTGTGATGAAGTTAAACAATGTTTATTGGAATGTTTTATGTTAACACCTGAAGCTTGTAGAAAAAAAAATCATCAGCATAGATGCAGGGCAGATGAAAGTGCATGTGATTATATTGCTTAGTTAAGCACTTATTTCATAGGTGAGTGAGTGGGTATCAGGTCACCACTTTTGAAAGGCTGGCAGACCTTTTGGTGAGGAACAAGCCCTTAGCACTTTGTCTGAGGACATGAGAACCTGGTTGGTAGACCAGGAGTGTAGCTCTGAAGATGAGCTTGGGAGAAAAGGAGATCTCTTCTTAGCAAGCAGGGCACCACTGCACAAGTAGGGGGTACCCAGTGCTGCACATGGATACAAGGGAACCCATGGTGGGCAGCATAAACCACCCCAATAGAGTCCACAGTAAGAGGGGAACCACTAGTTCAGGTACATGGACAAGATCAAAGGTTAGTTGTTTTAAATGTAACCAGAGGGGCCATGTACCATACAAATGTCTATTGCAGCAAGGTGGGGAACAAAAGGTGAGGGAGCTAGCAAGTGGGAATAACAGCATGCCAGTGGTATGTTGTTTTTAGACAACAGGGGTACCAAACTATCACCGGAGTTTGTATCCTATCTTAGTGGATGGAAGACAGGCCACTGCTAAGAGAGACAGGCCACTGTTAAGAGAGACACATCTTCTGACATAACCATTATGAAGCTTGCAGTTGTTAAACAGGAGCAGTACTTGCTTGGACAGTCCACTCCAGTTAGAATTTTAGGAGGGCCCCATTCCAAATACCTTTGGCCAGGGTTCACCTTGACTGGGTGGGTAGAAAAGGAAGCAAGCAGTGTGACAAAGGGAGATACTGCCAGTCCAGCTAGCTGAAATTTTGTAAATAATTATGTCATTGGTGAATATCAAAATGATTTGTGTAAGATGCTTGTGTTACAAATGTATTATAACTGCATGTCATGCGTACATCAAACTGCTGATACAAAAGTGTATATTGAAAAGGTTTTTGAAAAGTGCTGTTTAAAATGTAACCACAGTGTACCCTGCTGGAAGAGAGCAGACATGTATATGCACTATTGTAACTGTTTAAATGTATATATTTTAACAATGAAAACTGGAATACAGGAGGTTAACTTCAGAAAAATAACTGAAATTAAATGACTTTATGGCTACACCATAAAAGATTTTATCTTTCAGTTTCAATGCAGCAAGGAGACATGGTATCTAAAACTAGGAAGCTTTCTGTACTGTCTCTAGGATGAAATAATTTCTAGTCTTGAAATGTAAAGGAATGTAATTGTTTTTTTACTTCCAGCATCTGCCAATGATCCAAGATCTATGTATTTTTACAGGTAGATGCTAAATGCTGCTAGCTTCCAGTAGTGGGGGTTTCACCTCTGATAGAGTCAGATGGCAAGAAATGATGTCATTCTGCAAGCCATCCCAGCAGTAATATTTGAGAGATTAATTTGAGAACTCTCTTAGAGAGAAAGAGCATTCTGTATTCTGTCTTGGGCCTAACAGGAACCATTCACCACATCTGCCTTGCTCTGATGAAGTAAGTTTCTAGGAAATAGTACAGTTCTCTTGGATATAATCAGGAATATAGCAACACTTAGTTTAGATTTTTTTTCTTTATTTATTTCAGACTGTCATGCAATCCTGTTTTAAATATTTCCTATAATTTTGAACTCTGATATCACTGTGAATATATACGGAGTATTTTCTTGTTCTTTTATTATTATTTATCTAACCTTATCTTGCCTTGCTGTAGTAAGCAACTCAGTACTCATCATCTTGCCTTGTTGTAGTAAGTAACAAATAGGGAACAGTAATTCTTTAGATCAGTCAGGTAAATATAGTGAGATTATTTAAGTATTGTTTTTTCTGCATCTGTGTGAATTTATCCAACTATATTATGTTTTATATCTCCTGTAATTGAAACTCTGGTGTTTATTGTAACGAGATATTCAGCATTTTCATGTTTTCTATTTTATTACTTATTATTGAATATTTGTATATCTTTCATTGTGATGGTCCTATAAAGAAGACTTTTATCATCTTGAGAGTACTTATGTTTATTTTGGTGGCACTGTGGCCACTCCTGAAAGCCTTCCTACATTGGTCAAGCTATATCATTTGTATTAGTATTAATTTCACTCAGTATAATTGGGTGCCCTTTTTAGAGCATTAGTGTAGCTGACTGGTGGCAGCGTAATTACCTCATAGCTTGGGCAGAGGGGGCACAGCTGGTAAATCTGTGCCAGCCTTTCCCAGGTGTGTGTGTGTGTGTGTGTGTGTGTGTGTGTGTGTATGTGTATGTGTATGTGTATGTGTGTGTGTGTGTGTGTGTGTGTGTGTGTGTGTGTGTGTGTGTGTGTGTGTGCGCGCATGTGCGTGTGTGTGTGTGTGTGTGTAAAAATCAAATATCCAAATGTGTGAGTGAGCTACCTGAAACAGGGACACAGAGCTTCAAAGTGGTCAGTGTGGAGTCATGTTTGCATCCTGGAAAGAGAGAGAAAGTGAGTCCAACCCCAGATCTGAAGGGTGTTCCCTGTGTGCTCTTAGGGGAAATTGTGCTTGGTACAGAAAGCTGCATCTGAAAATGTGTGAATCCATTTTGTTCTTAGTGGCTATCCCTCACTGGTGTCAGTGGTAAGAACTGAGAATCCTTGATTACTGGCCCAGAGAAGGGACTGTCACATACACAATAACTTGCTATTTACTAAGTTCATTGTAAGTTATACTCTCACACATCAGTACCATCTTGGCTAATAAATTCTGTTCTTCTTTTGCCTCAGCTACTATAACCTCAGTTCTCCCATATCAGCTCAGGCCAAAAACCTCATCACCATTATTGACTAGGTCTCAACCACCCTCACAAAAGAAAAAAAATAGAACAAATCAATAAGGGGATTGACCATCTGCAGACTCCAGACTTTTCTCAGTTCTGCTAGATCAAGGGTGGCTTTCCCCCACCTAATCTTATTACCTTATTAGAAAAAAGTTGTTACTAGATGAAGGACTTTTTATCCACGTCACCTTTCTGGAATATGCCAAAGTATTTGATACTATTCCCCACTCTAGCATCATAAATAAAATAACACAAGTAATAAATTCATAGATTTCTAGATATTCCAAAGCTGCTGAGTTTTATGGCCATTTATGCCTTGTGAGTACCCTTACTTAGGCCACACTTCTTTTCTCCAGGGGGACCTTATCAGTCATTTCTGGAACAAATATGCAGTTACCTATTCAGTCATCTAGGTTATTTTTAAAGGAAGATAGTGAGTCACAGTGCTTAACATGCAGTTTATTCTAGAATATGGAAGGAGATGTTGTGTTATAAACCTGCCCCCTACCATGTTTTATGTATATGTTGGTGAAGGTTTAGACCCTTCATTCTTGTACTGGTAGAGTTATTGGACTTGCATAAATACAGGAATTCTGCAACAATCTGGTCTCTAATGGCATGGAAAGAAAGACAAAGATCTCAACTCAAAAGTGTTTAAGACACTGAATAAAGCTATAGCGCTTTCAGTGTCTCTTGGTAACTCATGGACTTTAAACCTGTTGTCATTTTGGTCAGAACCCTTGGTGTTTTTTTACCTGATTAATATGTTTTGTGAGATACATTGCAAGGGGGAAGTGTACTTCATAAATTACCCGATCGATGCTGAGTATAAAGAAGTGATTATGTCTTTAGACCTTGATTATATTTGTTTTGTAACTGGTTAGGCTAAATAAAAGGATTTTCTGACACCCATTGTTGCATGATTTTCAAATGAGCTGGCGCTATTTACCCTGAGTACCTAGGTTGCTGACAACATTTTCATTTTGTAGTGGTCTGTTGTCTTTATAGTTTGATGAAGGGAGGGGGTGTCTATCAGAAGTGGTGATAATAATAATTTTGGCATGTAGTTTGAGCACATTCTCAGTACAACAAGAGGGAGTTCATTAAGGATGGTTTGAGTGTCAAAGGGTGTCTTAACAATCTGCAGTTTGTTGTTGTCTGCAAATTTTGTTAGCCAGAGGTCTTGGCACTCTGCTTAGAAATCTGATAAGTTAATACCAAAGAGGAGATGTCCCAGCACCAAGTCCATAGGGCCACTGCTAGTCACTTTCATGCTTTTTTATGAGTCACCTTCAAGTCGCACTGTGAGAGTTCTGTCTTTCAACCAGTATGCTATCCTTCTTACCACATACGGGTTGATATTTAGAACATTTAGTTGTTGTATGTCATCACGAATAATGGTATCAAAAGCCATTGACAAATCAAGATACACCTCATGCATTGCATGGTCACCATCTACATCCTCTATTTCTCTTTCAAAGACGTTTACCAGATTAAATAGATATGATCTACCCTTCACAAAGCCAAACTGTTGGAGGTCAAGTCTAATAAGATTCCTGATATCACAGTTTATGAAACAATTTGATGTGGCTTATAAGGCTGACAGGACTGTAATTACCCAGGTCATTTGTAAGAATACCATTATGAAGGGGCATCACCACTGCAGTGCACCACTTATCGGGACAAAACCAATAGGAAAACTTACGCTAAACATTTTAAGGAGGATGTCTGCAAGGGCATATTTGACACTATTAATTAAGCAACCAGGAACATTGTCAGGTCCAATGGAGGTAGATGTTTTGGTCTTTGTTAGCACTTTCAGTTAATGATCTTTAAAGATAGGTATGCAATTCAGATAATTTGGGGCTTTGAATAGAAATCTTGGGAGTAAAATTGGCACTAAAGTTGTTCACAAGGATATTGGCAATGTCCATCCCTCTTAATCATAACAAATTCTTTGGTATTTCACATTTTTGGGGGTAAAATAATAGGGTGCCATGAATTCCTGAGTTACTTCTCCCAAATCCTGATTTTGTTTTTTTGTTTTATTAACACGCTGATGTCATTATACATTGCTTGTGCCAGAGTGACATAGAAAAAAAAAAAAACAGATGTTTAATGCCACAGTTTATATGTCTGAGGGTTCATAGGCTCATAGGTAGGTACTAGCCTATTGGCCCTAGGGCCAATATAGGCCTAGCCAAAAAGGTACCCTGGCTTTCGCAACCCAAGAAAATTATTTTCCTGTGCCCCTGTTGAGCAGAGCCCCAGAGGTGATCCCCAGGGTGAATTTCCTATTTCCCATCCAATCATCAAGATTTTTCTTGAACAGTGCTAATATAGAGCTTTGTTTGATATAGATAGGTAGCTTGTTCCAGAGTATGTGAAATCTCTGGGACAGGAATCTATCCCTCTAGCATGTTCTGTTTATTGTGGTGACAAGGTTTAGGTCCCTAGAGGGTGTAGCTGGGAGGGACTGGGATTTCTTTAAGTAGAGCATGTCCAACAGCTCTGGGTTTGGCATAGCTTTGTATGTTAGGCAGAGATCGCCTCTGAGCAGGTGATAATAAAGCTGGAGTTTTTTGAGACAGTTTGCGTAGGCATCTGTTTGAGGCCAGTAAACCTCTTTGTGAGCTATTTCTGTGGCCTTTCCATTTGTTGTAGATGTCTTGTGAGGTACATACCAAAAGGGGCGTTGTACTCTATAATGGGTCTAATGAGTGATGAATAGAGAGGAACAATTATCTCATTTTAACTGGATGAGAAACCTTTTGTGATGAACTGTCCCACGTAGAAGGATTTCCTGACTACTGTGGCGATGTGATTATCAAAGAAGAGACTGCTGTCCACCTGTGTCCCAAGGTCTCTTATCACACTTTCGGTGTTAAGTAGACTACTGCCTATATGGTAGTTCATGGGTGCAGAGTTTTTACCAAAGGGGATGACAATGCACTTTTTTGCATTGAGCTTGAGGCCATGACTTTGACACCAGGCATCTGTCTCAGTGAAGCCCTTTTGTAGGCTGTCCACATTTTTAGGAGTTTCGATTATGGCTCCTAGTTTGCAGTCATCTGTGAACTTCATTAGCCAAAGACTTCCTATGTTAGCCTGTACTTCAGAAAAGTAGATACCAAACAGGAGACAGCCTAGGACAAAACCCTGTGGTACTCCGCTTTTCACTGGTCTGAATTTGGATTTGGAGTCTGCTACTTTCACAGTGTGGGTTCTGTCAGTGAGCCAGTTGGCAACCCATCTTGTGACATAGGGAATTATACCTAGTTTAGTGAGTTTATCTATAATTCCAGAGTGAGGGATGGTGTCAAAAGCCTTGTCGAGATCTAGATAGGCTGTGTGAACCACCTTACCCTCATCTATGACTTTGGTGACTGCTTCAAAGATGTCTATCAGGTTTAGGAGACATGATCTGCCTTTTACAAACCAGAATTGGGTGGGGTCTAGAGTTTGGAGATTACCAATGTCTTTGTTTATAAGTTCCATGATGATACGTTCCTTGGCCTTGCAGACCAGGCTCGTCAGGCTAATGGGGTGGTAGTTCCCGGGGTCTGTGGTGGCTCCCCCTTTGTGGAGTGGGATAACTGTCACTATGCGCCATTCAGTGGGCATAAAGCCTGAGGTGAGGCTATGATTGAACACAGTGCTTAGGTGGGGTGCCAGTTCATTCTGTAGCACATGTAGAACGCAGCCTGGGATGTTGTCAGGTTCCATGGATAATATGTTCTTGGCTTTGGAGAGTGTGGGTTTTACCCGTGCAACCGTGATTACAGGAACTTTGCATTCTAACAGTATAGAGATAGGCCCTTTATGGGGTGAGAGAGGGGTAAAGTTAGCACTGAACCTATCTGCCAGGATGTTGGCAATATCAGTTGGTTCTGTATATTTAGTGCCATTGTGCTGTAACTCAGAGCAGATCTGAGTGTTCTCAGTGAGATTCTTGACATAGCTATAGAATGCTTTGTGGTTGTCTTTAGAATCAGTGGTGATTTTGTTTTTGTAACTAGCTTTGGAGGATTTTATGAGGGATCTCAGGTTCTTACTGAGGCTAACCAGGGAATTCCTCCAATCATGGGATTTTACTCTTTTTTGCAACAGTTTCTTTCTTCTGTTGCAGAGTTTGTTTATGGTAGGGGGCCACCAGATTGGCTTCCATTTTTGGTGGATAGCATCGTGGTTCTGTTAGGGATAGCATGATCCATGCACTTGTGTAAGTGCTTATAAAGTGCATTTGTGTAGGATTCAGCAGTCGTACCTCTATTGTCCATCTGCACGGGTGTCATGAAGTTTGCCACTTCTTTCTTAAGAAGCGTAAAGTTGGCTTTAGAGACATTTTTTATGGTGGTTTTCCTAATGGGGGTAGGGGGCTGGATGTGGATTTCTAGGGTGATTAGCTTGTGGTCAGATATGACCAATAAGGAATTGACCTTTGGTGTGGAGCACTAGTCTCCCATGTTGGTAATGACCAGGTCTAGGATATTGCTGCCCATGGTGGGGGTGTGGATAAGTTGATCCAAGGCATTGGAATTGGTACATGAGTAATTTTTGCAGTTAATGGTGGGGTAGTTGAAATCACCCATTATGAGGGTGTATGGTTGTACCCTAATATTTTCCAGTGTATCAAGAAATGAGCAGTGGGAATTCTGGGGCATGGTGGGGGATCTGTAGCAAGTTACAATTTGGATTGCAGTCTTACCCAGAGTTAGTTGCATTTGGATAATCTCGGATACATTATGCTGAGCAACTAGCCTGGAGGTGTCGATATCCTTAATGAATATGGACAGGCCTCCACCTTTAGTGTTTTGGCCCAGGTTAGGGTCGATAGGTATGGTATGAATTATAACCACATAATGCAGGAGTGCTCTCTGGAGCCTTGAACCAGGTTTCTGTCACTGCACAGATGTTGATGTTCTCCATTTTAAGGAGTGCCTTGATTTAATGCATTTTGAGGTTTAGACTTATAGCATTGAGTAGCATTACCCTCAGATTTTGCTTACTTGTAACTGTTACGCTGGTGAATTTGTCATTTGAACCTTTCCTAAAAAAGGCACTATAGTGGTGGCAAGAGCATTAGCCAGTATCCAGAATCCCAAGAGTGACAGGTGCAGGCCATCTCTGGCAAAGCATCATGGTCTGTTGATCATGTCATCCTAGGCAGACAGATACTGTTTCCCCTTAGAATGACACCAGAAGCTTAGCCAATTGTTGAAGTCAATCATTTTGTCCTTGTACTGTGGCATCATTCTGGGTGATGGCAGGATGCTACTCAGGGCTAGGGTTATACCTGCCTAGGCTACAAGATTGGAGAGCTCCTCCATGTTTCTTTTCATGTAGTCCAGGGAGGTACGTCTCATTTCATTCACACCAACATGGACAATCACAGAGTCATATTTGTACTTGTTGTGGAGTGACCTGAGTGCATGCATTATGTGGCGGATCCTGGCACCTGACAGGCAGCTGACAGTAACTTTCTCCTTGTTTAGCCTGGTGACTGGAACTTCAGTGTGCCTGACTATAGAGTCACCTATGGCTAGAGTGTTGGTTATGTTGTTATGCCTTATGGGCTGTGGTTGAATGGCACACTGAGTTTGTGGGCTATGTGTCATTTATGTTGTATTGGGGGTGGAGGTTGCTTGTTTTTCTGCTTTTGAGGTCTCTGTTGCTTGAGCAGATTTTTATTTAGAGCCTCCGTGAATGTACGTGTGTGTTTTGTGTTTCTATGTGTCTGTTATGATGGTGTAGGTTTTGAGGTACTATGTGATGAGCGTGGTGTGGTGCAAGTGTTTACCTTCTCCTCTTGACTGTCTAGTCCAGTCTTGGGTGAAGAGAGCTTTGCTTCCAGTTTGGCTATATAAGTGCATCTCTCACAGGTTGTAGTGTTGGGTGGTAGGAGGAGAGGGTTGTCTGTGTACATGAGGCAATTTCTGCATTGCCCCAAGATGTCCAGATTCATCCAGTAGACAGGAGAAAACACTGGAAGCTGACCCTTAGACATGCCTGGATAGGTGCTTATTTATTAAGTACTGAAAACTGTTTTCCTGTAGAAAAGTCAGAATGGGTATTGTGTGAATTGGTAGAAGACTAGTTTTTCCCCAGGGCTTGGTGGATTGATGTGCATCTAAAGTCATTGAGTGAAGTCAGGATGAGGGGTTTTGCAAACAGTTTGACTTTGGCTGCTTTCTGTTGCTGTGGTATGATATCTTTAATGCGATTTCTAATATTATCCTTAAGGCTGGCCAGACTGTTATATGTCTAAAGTCAATGGCTGAATAGGGGTGGGTTCATAGGTTCATAGATTAGTACTAGGCTAACTGCCCTTGCAAGCCATTTTAAGCCTAGCCAGTTATCCCTTGTGATACTCAAACCCTGCACCTTGTGTTTGTAAGGCAAATACCTTAACCATTAGGCCACCCATATATATTTGGGTGGCTGGAATATGTCTGGCTATGTTTTTTCCCGATTGATATTATGGCATGGGCTTAAACTAAAATCAAACAAACAAACAAACAAACAAAAAGAAACAATTGTTGAATGCCACTGCAGCCCACCCACAACTCGCAAACTGGAGATGATGTTTTGAGTCGACCTCTTGTCTGTGAGACATTAGTGATTGAAGTCACCAGGAGGACTACTGGATAGGTGATATACACTAGGATGAGATGGGAATAGAAGAAAATAGCAGCAGGTAGAGGTGTAGCAGAGCAGCAGCTAGCAAACTTCTGAAGACTGCAGAGTGAGACAGAGACATGCACACCGCACACCTGCCCTTTACACAATGATAGTTTTTGCAGTTTACTAAGTAAGAGGATGATGGATACCTTAAAAATTACATGACATGAAATGGACAGTGTTAGTATAAGAAAGTAACAATTCAACATTGAGATGGGATATCATGGGAGGTGGGTGCACCAGGAGGAGGAGGGGGAAATGAGCAAGTTGGTCCATGAGCTGTTAACTCCACAAGAAAAGCAATACAAACAGCTGAACTGCCAGCTGATGGTAGATAGTGGCATCTCCAAGAGTAAGACCCATAAATGCTAATGCTCCTTCTGTAGAAATACCTTGGCAGCTCCTGAAAAGATCCTTGTGTGGCATGGCAGTAGTCCTGTAACTGTATGTAACCACAGGCCATTACTGAATTGACACCCGATGCAGTCCATCCACTCATGCAAGAGTAAGCTTTCTGTTGGAGCCATTAGATCACTCCAGGTGAATGGGAATTGCTATTTCAAGAAGGATGTCCCAGAGATAAGTCAGGTAAAAATGAAAGGAATAACTTGGGAGGTGGTGTGGGTATAGAGTAGTTGTCCTTTTTTATGTGAATACTAAACTTAACAGTGCATAAATGCTTGCATGTAGGAATGGTGGGGGGGGGGTCTCTTAAGAGTGGTTGGTTGGCTGCCTAAAATTTTGAAGGTGGTTTGTTATGTGTCTTAAGAGTGGTTGATCAAATCCCTAAACTTCTAAAGGTGGTTTGTTATAAGTGAACAGAAAAGGGGGCAGGGACCAGCTTTAAGGGTGTTTGATTGTGACGGGGTGACCCCTCCTGCTCGAATTGCTGTCTCACTCCTCCCACTTTGACTTTTCTTGCTCCATGGGAATGGGAAAGTATATCAGTAGGGAATCACAACCTTAGAGTGTGTGGTAGACTAATAAGCTACCCCGATTAACAAATGACAATAAACGAAGAGGCAGTGATTTCTCATGCTATGTATTTGTTTAGCCAGTTCAAGCAGAAGAACCAATCAAGCCAAGTTACGGATATGCATTGAAGTTAAGAATTTCTCTGTATACCCAGCCTACTTGTAATGTAACATTGTATTTGTTGATGCCTGGTTCTTTTTCATAAATTTTAATCCTTTCTTTATCTATTATTCTGCCCCTTTATTAAGTATCGGTAACTATCACCATTCATTATTCAGCTATTTATAGTTCAGTCTATTTAGTGGTCCTGTGACTGTCCAGGCTTCACGGGCTAGTCAACCAGTGGAGGCTGAAGGTAGGGGTTTCTTCTCTTCTTGGGGCATTTACTTCTCAGGATCTTATTTAAGTACCAACACATGTGTGAGATCTTCACTTAGGTCAGGAATTATGATTTATATTCGTGTGCCTACCCTATCGGCTGCCAAGCATAGTGCACTGTGCAGTACTCTCCTCTTCTGTCTTGAGCTTGAGGTGGGTGTGTGATTCATCACACATGCACTGCTTTCCTTATATGAGAACACTCCTTGGTTGGGTGGATCTGTGCTCAATTGGTCTCTGTTGCATGGAGTCATAGTCCAGGGACCAGAGTCGGGTCAAGGTCAAATGGGGACCTTAGAAAGTTGAATGCAAAGTGTTGTTTACATGTGTTTAATATTTTTTGGAAATGTTGTAAGGACTTTAACTGGTGGTGTTTCTGGCAACGGAATGTGTATTCTCAGAGTTAATGTTAAAACTGGGGAACATTTTCACAATTATTTTAATGCTGATATCCCACAATTTCATTGGAGTGGGTGGAGTTACATTATTGTGCATGCAAATGTTATGTTAATTAGTCCCCCGATTTTTGGCCAGTTGTATTTACTTTTCTTGGGCCTTTGTCCAGATTTTTGATACCTCCAGGTTGAGAAGTATATAACATTTATTTCAATTGTTTTACTGTTGTTAAATAAATTTGTTAAAGTCAGACTGTAAAAATCATCTGGCATTCAAAAACAATGTCAGTCAATAACAAACAGTAATGCAGGAGAACTCAAGTATCTTATTTACTAATACTCTAATGTACATTAGGAGGCAAAAAACCATACAGAAACTTGTACAGAATTTTGTCTGATTTTATTGGTGAGACATATGGTATTTTATACACTTTACTATCAGCTTTTGCCCACCTCACTGACGTGGTCAGT
This sequence comes from Protopterus annectens, assembly GCF_019279795.1. Classification (NCBI taxonomy): domain Eukaryota; kingdom Metazoa; phylum Chordata; order Ceratodontiformes; family Protopteridae; genus Protopterus; species Protopterus annectens. The sequence goes on from NC_056733.1 coordinate 771,868,208, forward strand.
GACAGGGTCTTTACATCATAGTAACTTATGAAAAAGTGCTGAGATGGTGTTTTTCAAAAATCTTTTTCCCATGAGAATATTACAGCCTTGCAAGCACCTGGTCAGTCACAATGTCCTTCCGAGGATGTAGCCAATTCAAGGCTCTTAGATTAGTTCGAATACAATGGGTGCATGTCTTCTTTAATGCTTCTCTTTGTCCCTCTCTTGTTTACCAGCTGGACACTATCTCTGATAGTGCACAAGGCTATTCTTCTGGTGGAAGCAGGAAAAGATACACATGCAGACAGATTTATTATTTTCTAACTTTGCAAAATAATCTTTACTGACAGACATGAGCCAGGCCGCGCTGAACGCTGCCAAGGCCAAATTTCTAGTTACACTGCAGCTTATGCTTCAAGCAATAATATGCGAGTTTATTTCTACTATTATTCTAGTAAAACAGAATTAAATGCATTACATATCATACTATTTTTCAACCTTTGTTCCCTATATAGATTTGAGCACATTTATTCCTGTCTAAAGCACACATTTCTCTATATATCTGACCACACAACTTATATATGTTTGAATGTTTGAATACACATTTTCCTAAGCAGCATATATGTAAATATATTTTTCTAGGCAGCATGTATGTAAATATATATTTTCTAGGCAGCACATATGTGAATATATATATTTTTCTAACATTCTCCCTCCTGTTAATGCATTTCATTCTATTTGAAACATAAACAGTATCATTTCATTTCTTAGCCTTTTCCTTTCAAGGGCTTTTAGCTAAGTAAGTCATTTGCTTTATATTTCAGATAGGCTTTCGCTTGGTATCAACAAATTCAATTCCATGTCTTGGTACATAGTTTCAGTTACTGATATGTCAACTAAGTCTTTAACTAATTTTTTCACACAGGGTATGCCGCAGCAGACACATGCTCCAATTATGAGCAGTACTACACAAATTGCTATCAGAATATTCATAAGGACCGACCCCCACCCCCCAAATAGATTCTGGAAAAAGTTAGTCAGTGGGTTTGGGCCTGGTTCTGCCATCGCTGACACCTGCTGTATTACCTCCAGGTGATCATTGATTTCATTTTGGTTGTCTGGAATGTACGCACAGCATTCTTCTTTGATAAGCAAGACGCAAGCACCTCTCGCCGCTAGGGTGAAGTCGAGAGCCATTCGGTTCTGTAATACGACTGTTCTCATTGCATTCATTTCATCAGTCACAAGTTCAAGAGCGGAAAAAGTCGCATTGCTCATTACTTCGAGGAGTTTTGACAATTTCCTCAGTTCCCAAATCGATTTGACTGCTCCGTAGGCTGGGAATATCCCAGCCCAGGATATAACACTGTCACTCAAGTCCATATGAGTCAATTTTTCTTTGTCCTTCACAGCCGAGTGATCCTTCCAGCTTGCTTCAATCTTACCCACTGGATTAGCAGGTTTTCTGACTGTATTCTCGGCTTGCTGAGCTATATTTCTCACATTGCGTATTTTACCCAGGGGCAATTCTGCAGTATGTCTTATGGCTGGAACCAGATAACCCAAAAAGCAACTGCCGGACCAATTCTCAGGTAACCATTTATAGGCCTTTTTCCCACAAACAAAATAACAGTTTTCTACTTTAGTACTGATGCGGGTTAACCCTGAATGAAACATTTTTTTATCTATAACAGATAATTGTCTATATATTTCAGGAGTTTTTTGCACATCTCTCAATGTTGTTTTCATCAAGCTTAAATACGAACCATAGTTCGTATACAACTAGTACCTTGGTCTACAGGTTTTATATAACATTTGTAAGACACAGTTATGTTACAGTTACTCCAACCAACCTGGAGTGTGTCATTTTTAACGAAACAAACAATTCCTTTCTGAGTAACGGGTAAATATAATGCCACTTTGTCTTGTGATCTCACAGTACCTGTGTCAAATAATAGGTTTTCCCAAGTTTCATTTATCCCCAAGGGGACAGCAGACATTAAAAGTCCTCCATATGCTGTGGGTATTGCAGTACAAACCCAGCAATTTGAAACATTCATAGTCTCTACATAGACTCGTTTCATAGCCAGGTATGTGTTGAAGTTCGGGTGCCAGTCTATAGCCAGTCCATCATCACGTTTTATCAATTTCACTTCTGTAGTTATATGCAAGAAAAACCATAACAACAAAAAGGTCACTACAAACATGGTTAATAAATGTATGATCAGCAGGCCAGTGAACCAATGTCTTTGGGGTTGCTTCACATTTTTATTCACTCTGCCTCTGGCCATCCTGTATCTGTGGAATGTCAGTTAAAAAATGTTTGTCCAATTTAAATTCTTTGAGTGGTTTACAGTGTGTCAAATGAACCCAAGATGATCTCTCAGCAATTTTTACTGCAGTAGGTGTTGCCACTAGTACCTGGTACGGACCTTCCCACTTTGGACTCGCCCAGTTCTTTCTTTTGATGACTTTCAGCCAGATCCAGGACCCCGGGGTCAGCACGGCCTCCGGTTTTGCTTCTCGTTTATCTGAAAAAGAGTTCAACTGCAAAACAGTCTTATTTGTTAACAATTTCTTCATATAACTAGCTAATGAGCCATCGGCCTCCAGCTCTGTAGGCATGAGGGCCTTCCATTGTGGCACACAATATGCTCTTCCAAACACTACCTCAAAAGGGGTCAAGCCCCTTACATTTGGAACAGTTCTCATGCTCAGCAGTGCTAAAGGCAGACAGCAAATCCAAGTCTTTTGAGTCTCACTCATCAATTTTCTCAACTTGTTTTTCAAAATTCCATTGTACCTCTCCACTAGTCCTGCTGACTGAGGGTGATAAGCACAATGGTTTTTCAAGGAAATCCCAAAAAATCTCCCAAGCTGATGTATTGTCTGGTTTACGAAATGTGTTCCATTGTCACTATAGATTCTTTCCGGTATGCCAAATCTAGGAATGATTTCTTTCACTAAGGCTTTTGCTACTGTTGCTGCATCCGCCTTCCTGGTTGGAAAAGCTTCTACCCATTTTGAAAACATATCTATGATCACTAAACAGTATTTTTTCCCTTCACATTTATTCAGTTCTATGAAATCCATACAAATAGTATGGAACGGATAGGGTGGTGTTGGAAAGCTCCCTCGCTTCGGTTTAAATGCTCCCTGTGCATGATGTTTGCTACAAATATGACATGTTGCACAAAATTTTTGTGTATAATTCAGAATCCATTATGTTTGGAATGTTTTGTTAACTAACTGTACCATCCCCCCTGTTGAGACATGGCTCTGCCCATGACTCAACAAAGCTGCATATCTAAATAAATTAGATGGCAATATTGTTTTTTTCTCTTTGGAGATGTACAGTCCCTCTTCAAGGATTGCTCCTCGTTTATCCACTTCTGCTTTTCTGCTTTTGTAGCTAATGTCTGCATTGTTTTTAACATTTCTAAATCTAGAGTCTCAGAAGGTTGTAGTTCTTCATTTAAAAACACAGTTTCTAGGTCTGAGGCAGCTTGCTTTGCAGCTGCATCAGCCCGAGCATTCCCTTTTGAAATTCTATCTTGTTGCTTGGTATGGGCTGCACATTTACAAATAGCTATTCTAGTGGGTAACTGAATGGAATCTAACAGGTTCAAAATCAATTGTGCATGATTAATCGGTTTGCCAGTAGATGTTATCATTCCCTGTTTTCCACTGTTGTGCAAAGACATGCACTGTAGAGAAAGCATACTGACTGTCAGTATATATGTTAACACATTTGTCTTTCGCTAGAGTGCAAGCACGTGTCAAAGCTATCAATTCTGCTGCTTGAGCTGACAGGTTATGTTGCAGGGGTTGTGCTTCTATGATTTCGTTATCAGTCACTACTGCATAACCCACTAGGTTCTTTCCTGTAGGACCTCGTCTACAGGACCCATCCACATAAAATGTCACCTCTGCATCGGCTAAAGGCACATCAGTAAGATCTTGTCTAGGTGTGGTTATTTGTTCCATTTCCTGTAGGCAACTGTGTGGTGTGCCATCTACAGGAATCGGAAGTAATGTCGATGGATTTAATGTCGCATCGTTCAATTGTCATATGGGGTTGACTCAATAGTATGGTCATACAAGAAAGATGTCTGGCAGGGGATAAAAATGCTATTTTTTCTTGCAGTAAAATTATCGCAACTGCATGAGGTACTCTCAACGTGAGAGGATGAAACAATACCACTGAGGCCGAAGCTTGCACTGCCATAGCTGCTGCGACAACTGCTTGTACGCAGGGTGGTAATGATCGTGCCACCGGATCTAACTGTGATGAATAGTAAGCTATGGGGCGTTGCTTGCCGCCATGTTGTTGCGTCAGTACTGACGTCATATATCCCCGCCTACAATCTACAGTCTGGAAAAATCTCTTATGGTAATTGAAGCCCTAAAACTAACGATGAGACTATCAGTTGTTTTAGTCTGCAAAAGCTGCTTCTGCTTCCGTGTCCAATGTAGTGTTTCTTGTGCTGCCATTGGTGTTTTAAATATTAAATCAGCCAATGGAGCCGTTTCTAAAGCATAATTCGGTATCCAACCCGACAAAATTAGTCGTTCCCAAGAAGGACATCATTTCCTTTTGGTAGTTGGTCTAGGTGCTTGTAAGATTGCTGTTTTCCTATCTTCATCTAATGTTCTACCTTCTTTGGATATCACATATCCCAGGTATTTAACCTGTTCTTTCCAAAGTTGCAATTTATGTTTATTCACTTTATGCCCTTGCTCAGCTAAGAATTTCAACAATGCTACTGTGTCTTCCCTACATTGCTGCTGGGTAGGAGCTGCAAGCAAGATGTCATCTACATAAAGTAGTACTTGGCTGCCCCCTGGTGGAGAAAACCCCGCCAGGTTGCTAGCCATCTCTTGTGCGAATATTGTTGGACTTTCACTATATCCCTGTGGTAGTCGGGTGTACGTATACCTTTTGCCCTGAAATGTGAATGCAAACCAATGCTGGCTGTCAGGGTGGATAGGTATTGAAAAAAACGCATTGCTAATATCTACCACGGTGAAATATTTTTGTTGCGGCTTCAAATCATTTAACAAGGTATGCGGGTCTGGCACCGTAGGTGCCCTTGGTATTACCGCATCATTCACAGCCTGTAAATCTTGTACCATCCGCCATTCCCCGTTTGCTTTTTTAACAGGAAATAGAGGAGTATTACATGGTGAATCCAGGATTCTACCAGTATCCCTTTCTTAAGTAATGCCATTATGATAGGTTTGATTCCTTGTTCTGCATCCTTGCTCAAAGGATATTGTCTTTTCCTTGGTCTAAAGGCCGATTTTGGTGTAATAACTACTGGCCCTGCTGTTGAATAAGTCCTACATCCGATTTCCTGTTGACCAAAGAACATTTGGTATTTTACTCAAAGCTTTTTCTTCTTCTTCTATCAAGAACGCCAGTCAGCTGTCTTCACTCTGTTGTAAGTGCACAGCTGGGCGTGCTTGCGTTAACCAATTTAGTTTTTGTTTCTGTACTCCTAAGTCCGATAACTCTAAGTCAGTTAGTTTCTCCCATTTTGTCACTTTGTCACCCAAGTCTACCCACCTAACATTCCTGTTTTTGGTTAGGCTAACATGCGGTAGTTTATTGGATTTGTACAATTCCAAGAACTCCTGAGGTAATGAGCAACTCACTACACTATTGCCCTCAGTGTCCCAGTATAAAGTCCGTAGTATTAATCTATTTGCGGGATTCCTGAACAATTTTTGTTCATATTCTTTATCAGGTCCTGATGTGCTACAATAATATAGGGTACAATGTAACAAATGTTGCTGATCAACATCGAGGGGAAGCACCTTGCTGGTGGCTATATTCATCAGTTCCTTGGTCACTGCCCCTGGACCGGTTGTAACCAGATCCTGGCTGTACCAATAATAGGCCTCACCCTCCGATCGTACCACAAAAGCATCAGTTTGTCTCTGTGCCTCCATACCATTCATGGTAGGGACTACTGCTATGCCAAAGAGTTGCATAAGATCTCTTCCCAATAAGTTCATGGGGCATTTGGCAGAAAGTACTATTTTACTTCTCTGGGTTATACCGAGATGGGGTCAGTTATTGCTATATCATGGGAAAGTGGTTCCCTGTACAGCTGTCCGTTTGCTGCTTTCACTAATATGTAATCGGGTGATTCAGAATGTTCCGGTAACTTTGAAGGATGTATCAAAGTTCGTGATGCTCCTGAATCACACAAAAATTTGACTTCTCTCCCTTCCACCAGAAGTGTAACTTCCGGTTTAGTGTCTGCTAAATAGAGCTCCAAGCTCAGTAGTGCCAAGTCCAAAACTTCACTTTCCCCAACTTCTACATCCGGTTGCATGTCATTTGTTTCTTCTAAGGTATTTACATTATTCCCCTGCTCATTAGTCTCTCCTAATGACTGCCGAGCAGTATAACTGCCATCTAGTCAATCCTCATCATCCTTATCCTTTTTTTCCACAGGTGCCTTGCTCCTGCAATCCCTTGCCAAATGTCCCTTCTTACCGCAATTGAAGCACTCACCTCTTTTTTTCCTGTCCTCATAAAATTCTGAGTTTCTGTCAGAACGTTTGTTACCCTGAGCATTTCGCTTACCCTTTTTGGCTGTTTGTACTACAAAAACTTCCGCACCGTCTTCAGCTGTGAAGACCTGCGTTTTTTTTTTTCTTTTTACTGTTAAAATGTTTTTCGGCATGTCTAGCATATTCTAACAAGGCTTGAAGCCTACTCGTTCGGTGATCTATCATATGCTTCGTAACGAAGCTATTGATAGGGGCAATACAACCTTTTAAAAATGCATTCTTCAACTGCTGTTCATATGAGCTATCATTCTTTTGATTTTCAGGAATAGTCATACCACTATGGTTATTAAAACATTCTAATAATCTACCATAGTATCGGTCTACTGTTTCATTATCTTGTTGTACGCATTGGTTAATACAAGTCCAGTCTGCCCTAGGTTTCCACTTTTCAGTAATGCGGTCTGTAAGACCCTTCAATCTAGTATCTAGTTCTGCGTCACTATGTGGGAGTGGCCTGAGTTGCGCGTCACGGGCATTCCAGGCACCACAAATCATATGCCAGTCCGGACCCAAAATTTGTCTAACTACTCTTTCTACCTCTTCCCCATTCAGGTGATAACTCAATCTCATACCCTGTAAATCTTGTAAAATTTCTCAAAGTTAATTTTTGGATGGGGAATTCCCTCTGTAGCTTTCGGATGTCTTCCGGTGTCCACGGTCTATACACTAAGAATTTCAACAATGCTACTGTGTCTTCCCTACATTGCTGCTGGGTAGGAGCTGCAAGCAAGATGTCATCTACATAGTAGTATTTTATTGCCCCTGGTGGAGAAAACCCCACCAGGTTGCTAGCCATCTCTTGTGCGAATATTGTTGGACTTTCACTATATCCCTGTGGTAGTCGGGTGTACGATACCTTTTGCCCTGAAATGTGAATGCAAACCAATGCTGGCTGTCAGGGTGGATAGGTATTGAAAAAAACGCATTGCTAATATCTACCACGGTGAAATATTTTTGTTGCGGCTTCAAATCATTTAACAAGGTATATGGGTCTGGCAATCGTAGGTGCCCTTGGTATTACCGCATCATTCACAGCCTGTAAATCTTGTACCATCCGCCATTCCCCGTTTGCTTTTTTAACAGGAAATAGAGGAGTATTACATGGTGAATCCAAGGATTCTACCAGTATCCCTTTCTTAAGTAATGCCATTATGATAGGTTTGATTCCTTGTTCTGCATCCTTGCTCAAAGGATATTGTCTTTTCCTTGGTCTAAAGGCCGATTTTGGTGTAATAACTACTGGCCCTGCTGTTCAATAAGTCCTACATCCGATTTGGCTGTTGACCAAAGAACATTTGGTATTTTACTCAAAGCTTTTTCTTCTTCTTCTATCAAGAACGCCAGTCAGCTGTCTTCACTCTGTTGTAAGTGCACAGCTGGGCGTGCTTATGCTAACCAATTTAGTTTTTGTTTCTGTACTCCTAAGTCCGATAACTCTAAGTCAGTTAGTTTCTCCCATTTTGTCACTTTGTCACCCAAGTCTACCCACCTAACATTCCTGTTTTTGGTTAGGCTAACATGCGGTAGTTTATTGGATTTGTACAATTCCAAGAACTCCTGAGGTAATGAGCAACTCACTACACTATTGCCCTCAGTGTCCCAGTATAAAGTCCGTAGTATTAATCTATTTGGATTCCTGAACAATTTTTGTTCATATTCTTTATCAGGTCCTGATGTGCTACAATAATATAGGGTACAATGTAACAAATGTTGCTGATCAACATCGAGGGGAAGCACCTTGCTGGTGGCTATATTCATCAGTTCCTTGGTCACTGCCCCTGGACCGGTTGTAACCAGATCCTGGCTGTACCAATAATAGGCCTCACCCTCCGATCGTACCACAAAAGCATCAGTTTGTCTCTGTGCCTCCATACCATTCATGGTAGGGACTACTGCTATGCCAAAGAGTTGCATAAGATCTCTTCCCAATAAGTTCATGGGGCATTTGGCAGAAAGTACTATTTTACTTCTCTGGGTTATACCCGAGATGGGGTCAGTTATTGCTATATCATGGGAAAGTGGTTCCCTGTACAGCTGTCCGTTTGCTGCTTTCACTAATATGTAATCGGGTGATTCAGAATGTTCCGGTAACTTTGAAGGATGTATCAAAGTTCGTGATGCTCCTGAATCACACAAAAATTTGACTTCTCTCCCTTCCACCAGAAGTGTAACTTCCGGTTTAGTGTCTGCTAAACAGAGCTCCAAGCTCAGTAGTGCCAAGTCCAAAACTTCACTTTCCCCAACTTCTACATCCGGTTGCATGTCATTTGTTTCTTCTAAGGTATTTACATTATTCCCCTGCTCATTAGTCTCTCCTAATGACTGCCGAGCAGTATAACTGCCATCTAGTCAATCCTCATCATCCTTATCCTTTTTTTCCACAGGTGCCTTGCTCCTGCAATCCCTTGCCAAATGTCCCTTCTTACCGCAATTGAAGCACTCACCTCTTTTTTTCCTGTCCTCATAAAATTCTGAGTTTCTGTCAGAACGTTTGTTACCCTGAGCATTTCGCTTACCCTTTTTGGCTGTTTGTACTACAAAAACTTCCGCACCGCCTTCAGCTGTGAAGACTTGCGTTTTTTTCTTTTACTGTTAAAATGTTTTCGGCATGTCTAGCATATTCTAACAAGGCTTGAAGCCTACTGCTCGGTGATCTATCATATGCTTCATAACGAAGCTATTGATAGGGGCAATACAACCTTTTAAAAATGCATTCTTCAACTGCTGTTCATATGAGCTATCATTCTTTTGATTTTCAGGAATAGTCATACCACTATGGTTATTAAAACATTCTAATAATCTACCATAGTATGCGTCTACTGTTTCATTATCTTGTTGTACGCATTGGTTAATACAAGTCCAGTCTGCCCTAGGTTTCCACTTTTCAGTAATGCGGTCTGTAAGACCCTTCAATCTAGTATCTAGTTCTGCGTCACTATGTGGGAGTGGCCTGAGTTGCGCCACGGGCATTCCAGGCACCACAAATCATATGCCAGTCCGGACCCAAAATTTGTCTAACTACTCTTTCTACCTCTTCCCCATTCAGGTGATAACTCAATCTCATACCCTGTAAATCTTGTAAAAATTTCTCAAAGTTAATTTTTGGATGGGGAATTCCCTCTGTAGCTTTCCGGATGTCTTCCGGTGTCCACGGTCTATACACTAAGAGAGTTGAGGCCTGGCCCTCCTGTCCTGCCTGTGGGTTTGGTACTTCAATTAATGGACAGATTTCCTCACTCTCATCTAATGAATTTCCGCTTGGTTGAACATCTATAAATGTTTGACGTGTTCGGGATCTAGTTCCGATAGGTTCTCTTACAAATGGTTGTCTTAATATCCCTGTTGTCTCCGGATAACGTGGGGGGGGTCCAGCCCGCCCTCCCGCTTCATATTCTAAGTAAGGCATCGGAGGAGGTGGTAGGGGAGGGACCGATGCTACTATTGTATTATTATCCTCTTTGTCTAAAAACAATGCTTTTGCATTTTTATTTTTCTGTTCCCTTCGGTTCACTTCCTCAATCCACCTATGTGCTTGAGGAACGCCCAACTGTTGTTTTTTTGCCTGACCTTCTGCGTCAGATTTTAACTGTTTCAAAAGTTTTACTAATGATATTTTATCTAATTTACCATCAAAGTCATACTTATTAACCCATTTTGAAAAATATCTCACATTATCTGCTCTTTGCAATTGCATATACTTTGCATCTTCTGTTAGGGGCGGGTCACGTGACCCTTTAGTGCATTCATTTCCCATGTCTCTGAAAGAAAAAAGAACTGTTACGTAACCCTTTCTCTTGTACCACGTGGTATCTTATTCCCCGTATCCACAGTAGTGTCTAAAATAACTGTTTTACTTTGCTTTGTTTACTTCCTGATCTATGACTCAAGATACAATACTGACTACCTCTCTCCTGCTATCACAAACCTTAGCAATAGCACAGTGTAACCTGGTCCCTGATCTAAAACAAAACAAAGAGAGGAATTCTGCTTACCCGAGCCTCCCGCTTACTGTTCGAAACTTCTTTTAGGATCCAGTTTTCCGCTTTTCGGCCACAGATCAGACAAGTGGACAGCCTCTTTAGATACGACAATTCAGTCGGAGGTCTTTCCTTCTCCTGCGCAGGTTTTGGTGCCACCTATATACTCTGACCTGCAGCTTACCAAGGAATTCCGCACGATTAGGACCAAAATGTTAAATAAATTTGTTAAAGTCAGACTGTAAAAATCATCTGGCATTCAAAAACAATGTCAGTCAATAACAAACAGTAATGCAGGAGAACTCAAGTATCTTATTTACTAATACTCTAATGTACATTAGGAGGCAAAAAACCATACAGAAACTTGTACAGAATTTTGTCTGATTTTATTGGTGAGACATATGGTATTTTATACACTTTACTATCAGCTTTTGCCCACCTCACTGACGTGGTCAGTGACAGGGTCTTTACATCATAGTAACTTATGAAAAGTGCTGAGATGGTGTTTTTCAAAAATCTTTTTCCCATGAGAATATTACAGCCTTGCAAGCACCTGGTCAGTCACAATGTCCTTCCGAGGATGTAGCCAATTCAAGGCTCTTAGATTAGTTCGAATACAATGGGTGCATGTCTTCTTTAATGCTTCTCTTTGTCCCTCTCTTGTTTACCAGCTGGACACTATCTCTGATAGTGCGCACAAGGCTATTCTTCTGGTGGAAGCAGGAAAAGATACACATGCAGACAGATTTATTATTTTCTAACTTTGCAAAATAATCTTTACTGACAGACATGAGCCAGGCCACGCTGAACGCTGCCAAGGCCAAATTTCTAGTTACACTGCAGCTTATGCTTCAAGCAATAATATGCGAGTTTATTTCTACTATTATTCTAGTAAAACAGAATTAAATGCATTACATATCATACTATTTTTCAACCTTTGTTCCCTATATAGATTTGAGCACATTTATTCCTGTCTAAAGCACACATTTCTCTATATATCTGACCACACAACTTATATATGTTTGAATGTTTGAATACACATTTTCCTAAGCAGCATATATGTAAATATATTTTTCTAGGCAGCATGTATGTAAATATATATTTTCTAGGCAGCACATATGTGAATATATATATTTTTCTAACAACTGTACAACAGTATTCAACTGGTCATATAAAAAAGCCTACCTGGAAGCTCATCTTGGAACTCAGAAGGAGTGGCGTCCATGTCAAGGACATGCGTGGTCCACTATGCTGTGAGTTCTCATGTTGGAGGATATTTAGCAGGAACCATTCATTGAGGGTAAGAGTTGGTTCTGCAGCATCCCTCCCCCTGGTTACTCTTTGGTCTCGGGCAACTGCAGCTGCTTACCTCCATGCAGTGGTAAACATGGCAGTGGCTCTGTGTCATACCTGTTCATAATCTGGCTGTGGCTGCCCACAGAATTGATGTGCGGCCATAACTGTAGCCTGTGTACCATATTGGGCCGACCCCTTCCCAGCAAAAATGATCATGTTAACAAAGAGCGTCAACAATGATATTGTTTTACACATCACTGACTGGGTCTCTCCATCTCAGTGACATTATTTGTGTCCTAAAAAACAGAATGATAATACACATAAGTATCACATAACTACAAAGTCACTGTTTTACCCACTTTAAAAACATAAAACAGTGTACAGATGTGAAATATTAACAACAAGCAGGATTCAAAACATGGAGATTAGCAAGAGCAACTTATCCTTGTATGTGTCACAACAGTAACTCAACTGTACCCCCCCCCCAAAACGAACAGTCCATTCTAGTTTGTGACATAACAGTAACTCTTCTTTGCCCCCTCACCCACAAAAAGAACAGCATTCTCTTTTCATGTATTGTCAATCATGTGTACCTCTGAAGTGGCTTCACAAATATGGCCATGTCATTTGTACACTTCTAACTAATACATACAGATAAAAGTGTAAAAGCCTTTGCTTCACATTATGTATAAATACATTCCTGCATATGGTTTATGTAGTAGGTAACAAAATGGGAGCATACCTCCTGGAGTTCAATACTCCTCTGTAAAGCTATCTTGTGAAGAAATACGCTTCTGTGAAGTCATGCGAACATGTAGCAAGTATCCTCATCATCATTTTAGCTAGCTACACATTTGCATTTTTATAATGGAGCAGATTATTAATGGATTACATCTGTCTTAGCCTATGTTTCAGAGATGCTAATTAAAGCACAAGCAGCTGAATTGTATGCTAATCAACCAATCTGGCAGAGCTATTCAACAAATTATAAAGCATCCAAGTAGACTTGCTGGTTTTTCCTGTGGATATTAAAAGTAGTGGAGTACAGACACAGAAAGTCTACACAGACAGAATGTTGGAAGCTGCTGATAAACTCCATTTGTATGTGCTAGAGGCTGCAGGCAATGCTGCTGTTGTCAATAGGTCTAGGCCAAGAAAGAGAAGAGTTTTCATGCCACATTTAACTTATCACAACATACACAACAGCTGTGGAGAAAACAACAACAACAACAAAAAGAGAAGATAAGGGTTAGGGTGAGAGAAAAAATGGAGAACATTAGTAACTTCATATGTGACATACAAAGCATTGGTCATTGTAGAGTGCTACATTGGGGTCAGGGACACACTATAGCAACTCTGTGACCTCTGCCAGTCTCAACTCAGAGACAGTCTTTATTTCCCCATGCACTTGCTGTGTACTGCATGCATCACAGTCATCCCTGAACTAACACTGCAGCAACTGCTGCATTTACAAGGTAAGTCCTCCACATTTATTGTATTGTATAATACTACTATGCCATGTCCTTGTATTTCATCACTTGGTACAGTAAGCAAGTAAAAGGTGGGAAATTTGTACATAAATTAATGTAACATGTGATAGCAGAGAGTTATTTGACTTGTATGTGTCCATTAGTAGGTAGTAGGCCTCAGGCATAAAAAATTCACACGTTCATACTTCTGCAAAGTATTGATGATCTTACATGCCCTCAGTTCAGCAACATATATTTGTAATGGCAAATCAATACAGAGAGAAGTTAGAAAGTAATGAGACAATTGCAGTTTCTGACTTCACATCCCTCAAAAGATCAGACAGGCAGAATGCAAAACAAGGAGAGTAAAAAGAGCAAAATATCCTTATTTTTGCCATAACAATAGCTCAGCTTGTCCCCCCCCTTGAAAGAACAGTGTACCCTTGCATGTGCCATAACAGGAACTCACCCCCCCCCACAAAAAGAGAACTCCAGGCTTGTTTGTGCTATCCAACCTTCCCTTCATTTGACAGCAACTGCATATCATACCATTTCCAGTTAATATTGTCACACATTTTAAGATAAATAATACAGAATGGGTTACACACTGCATACCTCTGAGTTCTTCTTCTTCTTCCTTTGGCTGCTCCCGTCAGGGGTCGCCACAGCAGATTAACTGTTTCCATTTCTTCCTGTCCTCTGCATCTTGCTCTGTCACACCAACCGCCTGCATGTCCTCTCTCACCACATCCATAAACCTTATCTTAGGCCTTCCTCTTTTCCTGTTACCTGGCAGCTTCATCCTTAGCATCTTTTTCCCAATATACTCTGCATCCCTCCTCAGCACATGTCGAAACCAACATGATCTTGCCTCTCTGGCTTTGTCTCCAAACCTTCCAACCTGGGCTGATTCTCTAATATACTTATTCCTAATCCTGTCCATCCTCGTCACACCCAGTGCAAATCTTAACATCTTCAAGTCTGCCACGTCAAGCTGTGACTCCTGCCTTTTTGTCAATGCCATTGTCTCCAACCTGTATAACATAGCTGGTCTCACTACCCTCTTGTAGACCTTCCCTTTCACTCTTACTGGTACTCGTCTGTCACAAATCACTCCTGACACTCTTCTCCACCCACTCCATCCTGCCTGTACTCTCTTCTTCACCTCTCTTCCACACTCACCATTACTCTGAACTGTTGATCCCAAGTACTTAAACTCATTCACCTTCGCCACCTCTACGCCCTGCATCCTCACCATTCCTCTGTCCTCTCTCTCATTCACACACAAATATTCTGTCTTAGTCCTGCTGACCTTCATTCCTCTTCTCTCTAGAGCATATCTCCACCTCTCCAGGGTCTCCTCCACCTGTTCCTACTCTCACTACAGATCACAATGTCATCTGCAAACATCACAGTCCATGGGGACTCCTGTCTGATCTCATCTGTCCGTCACCATTGCAAATAAGAAAGGGCTCAGAGCTGATCCTTGATGTAATCCCACCTCCACCTTAAACGCATCCATCACTCCCACTGCAGACTTCACTGCTGTCATACTACCCTCGTACATATCCTGTACCACTCTTACATACTTCTCTGAGACTCCCGACTTCCTCATACAATACCACAACTCCTCTCTAGGCACCCTGTCATATGCTTTCTCTAAATCCACAAAGACACAATGCAACTCCTTCTGACCTTCTCTGTATACTTCTCCATCAACACTCTCAGAGCAAATATCGCATCTGTAGTGCTCTTTCCTGGCATGAAACCATACTGCTGATCACTAATCATCACCTCCCTTCTTAACCTAGCTTCCACTACTCTTTCCCATAACTTCATGCTGTGACTGATCAGTTAAATCCCTCTGTAGTTACTACACCTCTGCACATCACCCTTATTCTTAAAAATCAGTACCAAAACACTTTTTCTCCATTCCTCAGGCATCCTCTCACTTTCCAAGATTTCATTAAACAATCTAGTTAAAAACTCCACTGCCATTTCACCTAAACACCTCCATGCTTCCACAGGTATGTCATCTGGACCAACAGCCTTTCCGTTCTTCATCCTCTTCATAGCTATCCTTACTTCCTCCTTGCTAATCCACTGCACTTCATGATTCACTATCCCCACATCATCCAACCTTCTCTCCCTCTCATTCTTTTCATTCATTAACCTCTCAAAGTACTCTTTCCATCTGCTCAACACACTCTCCTCGCTTGTGAGTACGTTTCCCTCATTATCCTTTATCACCCTTACCTGCTGCACATCTTTACTAGCTCAGTCTCTCTGTCTAGCCAATTGGTACAAGTCCTTTTCTCTCTCCTTAGTGTCCAACCTTTTATACAACTCTTCATACGCCTTATCCTTAGCCTTCGCCACCTCTCTCTTTGCCATGCACCTCATCTCCTTATACTCTTGTCTACTTTCTTCATCGCTTTGACAATCCCACTTCTTCGCCAACCTCTTTCTCTGTATACTCTCCTGTACTTCTTCATTCCACCACCAGGTCTCCTTGTCTTCCTTCCTCTTTCCAGATGTCACACCAAGCACCCTTCTAGCCATCTCTCTTACTAGCTCTGCTGTAGCTACCCAGCTATTCGGTAACTCTTCACTGCCACCCAGTGCCTGTCTTAACTCTTCCCTGAACATCACCTCACAATTACCCTTTTTCAGTTTCCACCATTTGATCCTTGGTGCTGCCCTCACACTCATCCTCCTCTTCTTGATCACCAGTGTCATCCTACAAACCACCATCTTATGCTGCTTAACTGCACTTTCCCCTGCCACCACTTTACAGTCTCCAATCTCCTTCAGATTGGCCCTTCTACATAAGATATAATCCACCTGTGTGCATCTTCCTCCACTCTTGTATGTCACCCTATGCTCCTCCCTCTTGTTAAAATACGTATTCATCACAGCCATGTCCATCCTTTTCGCAAAATCCACTACCATCTGACCTTCTGCATTCCTTTGCTTAACACCATACCTACCCATCACTTCCTCATCCTCTATGTTCCCTTCACCAACATGCCCTTTGAAATCTGCTCCAATCACCAGTCTTTCACCCTTGGGTACAATCATCACCACTTCATCCAACTCACTCCAAAATTTTTCTTTCTCATCTATCGCACACCCAACTTGTGGAGCATATGCCATAACAACATTCATCATTACACCATCAGTTTTCAGCTTCATAAACATCATGCTATCTGACACTCTTTTCATCTCCAAAACACTCTTAGCATACTGTTCCTTCAGGATAATGCCTATGCCATTTCTCCTCCCATCCACACCATGATAAAACAATTTGAAACCACCTCCGATACACCTAGCCTTGCTCCCCTTCCATATGGTCTCTTGCACACACAGTATACCAACCATCCTTTGGTTCTTCATATCAGCTAGCTCCCTCCCTATACCAGTCATACTGCCAACATTCAAAGTTCTGACCCTCACTATCACAGTTCTAGCCTTTACCTGCCTTCTGGCATGCCTTCCACCTCTTCTCCTCTTCGGCTAACAGTAGCCCATTTTCTGCCAGCACCCTGTTGGCCAACAGTACTGGTGGCGGTCATTGTTAACCCAGGCCTCAACCGATCCGGTATGAATTTCTGTACAGTTTTCTGCATATATGATGTGGCAACATTTTACGCCAGATGCCCTTCCTGATGCAACCCTCCCCATTATCCGGGCTTGGGACCGGCACAAAGAAATGCACTGGCTTGTGCATCCCCAGTGGCTGGGTTACACTGCATGCCTCTGAGTGCTGGTCAGATAACTGATGAATGACCAAGAAACACATAAAGATGAGACCGAGCTGTATATTTGCAAACAATAATCATAACAGGTTGTGTGATCACTAAGTGCACTACATCCAAATATATTAAATATAATGAATCTACAAACAACAGTTTATGCCTTGATATCAGTATAAATTCAGCTGCACTTGGTTGTGTGAGGAATTACTTAATTTCCTTGCTGCAAAGCTGTTTGTGTGGCAATGATGGATAGGGCACCCATCCTGATTTCTGATGGTGCATTGGAGTGAGAGTCGTAATCCAGACCTATGTAGACATGTCACATGCCTACTACCATTTTCTTCTGTGTATGTCATAGATTGATTTTCCTCATTTCAACTATTTCGCAGTTTTATTTTTATTTTTTTGGGAGAACACTGTTTTAGAGATGCCCTGCTTAGCACAAACGTGTTTGACTATGCTCATCTGGTTTGTGTGTAGAGCGGCAGTGCACAAACTGGCTGAATTGACCACCCAAGTAGTAGACAGGACACAGACAGCCACAGACATAAACTGGATTCATTCAATTAATACTATTGGCCATCACACAAACACATTGCCCACCAGTGCTCCCCATCGAGTACTATGTTTGAGTGATGGTAAGCAATGTGCAACATTTTCAAACATTGGAAAACCAGGAAGTGCGCACTCTCGGTAAGCGCAAAACCTTCAGTTGGTGGGAAAACATCATTCTACATTGGTCTTGACCTGTGGTAGGCATAGCAGGCATTTGTGGAGAGGTTTTGAGATTCTACTGGTATCCTCTTGCACTGGTAAGCAACATAGGGATCACTACTGAGACATCCAGATGAGGAAGAGGGATACTGTCAAACATTGGATAGAGGAATTTAGGACTGGCGCAACACACAGATGTGTCTCTGTCTGCCAAAAGCGTGTACCCACAGTGTGGGGCACAATCTTATGCACCATCCCTGGCAGTTCTTCTCAGCTGTTAAAGTCACCACCTCTCCCACTGATCCTGGAGGTAGCCACAGGCCTATCCTCTGGGGCAGAACTACCTGAGGGGCCAGGTAGTGCAGGGGCAGCAGAGCGGGTGCTGCCAGGTCTCACACCAGATGTGCTGGACAGCAGTGCTGTAGCTGATGGAGTTTGTGTAGGAGGATCCCATGGAACACGCCTACCCTGCTGTGCTGTGGGAAAAAAAAACAGCAACAAAAAAAAGAGAGAAGATAAGGGTTAGGGTGAGAGAAAAAATGGAGAACATTAGTAACTTCATATGTGACATACAAAGCATTGATACAACTATTTGGCTCTGCTTTGTTACCTTTACTTTAAACATTACAAACTCCTAACAAATATTTTTATTACTTTTAAGACTACCCAGTTCATAACAGATGCACACTATAGTACAGATTGCAGCCAGCAATCCTTGATGTGTGCATATATTGTATATATGGGTGTTCCAATCATCCTGATTACAGCTTACAGCAGACCATGTGTTCCATTGGTATAGAGGTCTAAAGTTACATTGCAATAATGATGAAAATCTAACAGCATTGTATATTTGGGATGTGTGGTTTTTGAACCCACAACCTCTGACTACTCTCTAATACTGTTCTGTTCTTTTGTCCTACAGACTACTGCACACATACTTTCCTTTTAAAGTTTATAGATGCATGGTCACTGTTATTTGAGAATCTGGAACTGTTGCTTTGTGCTACAGACATGCATACTTTATTTTACAGTTGAGATATGCATGCTGAGCTTTTAATGTTACAATAACAGTACTGTTCTGATGCATACATACCACATGCTTCTAGAATCCATGGTAATTGCATGGCATGGGATCTCACATTCGATGCTCTGTGGTAGCTTTAGAAAAAACAGAGCAGAATAGAACACCATTATGAATACCAGTCTTTACTACATTCAGATTTTAACTCTTACAATTAGTCGCTGTAATTGATACTTACACATCAGTGGGGTGTCCCCTTTACTAAATTCCCTGATCCAATGGTCAGGGGTATCCGCTTCCTCCTCTGGAGGTCATCAACATGATGTTGGCATTGTTCACTAGTGCAGGGGATACCTGTAGCACTGGTCAAAGCCCTGGCAATACTACTCTAGAATTCAGACTTGAATTCTAAGCCTGAATAGTCTTGCTGCAGCAATCAGGGCCCATGCACCTTAACTAGGAGTCTAGTAAAGACTTTGGACTCCTGAACACCCCACCTTTGTGCTCTGAAATGCACTCCTTCACCAGAAATACCAGACATGACTACCATAGATCAAGCCCAATGTAGAATGAGCATTTCAGTCCAATTGCATTTTGTATCCTGATGTTTTTCCACCAATTGCACATATTGCACTTACTGAGAGTGTGCACTTTTTGGTTTTGTAACATTTGAAAAGGTTGCACATCTCTTACCATCACACAAACATGGTAGTCGAGGGTACACACTGCTGGGTAACATGTTTGTGCAATAGTAAGTGATGCGCAACAGTGGCAAGAAATATAATATCAAGGTTATTTGATATATAGGCACTTGTATAACTGTGTAGTCAAATAGGGAGGCCATGGCAATTCAGATATCAGAAATATACTTGCATGAACATAGCATGCAGTATACACACAGTCATAATTTTGATAATAAATGGACAATACATAGATAAATATATAAATAACTGATGCAATATTAGTGTCTCAGCCCTCACACATATAAATATTAATATCAGCTACACTATGTCAAGTGTTATAAGTGAGAGTAACTATATTGTGAAGTGGAACAACATTTAAAGTGTATGGGATATGCTGTATTCAAACCTTGGACCATATGTTCGGTAGTCCTACACATACAGCTGTTGCCACAAGAAGATTAAGAAAATAGTTGTGCATGTTGCACTTCATTGCTATAATCTGCAATGTCACAATAAGAAAACAAAGTTTGCACAGTCTGTACTAGAACCTAGAACTATCTGCACTCCAAACCTACATTTAATACCTGCTGTCACAGGATTACTTACATGACATTCCCTATCTTAGTATTCATTGTAAAGTTCTTACTGTTAACCATAGGGCAATGTCGCTTACCATGTTTGCATAATGGCCAATAGTATTAATTGAATGCATCCAGTTTATGTTTGTGGTTATCTGGGTCCTGTCTACAACCTGGGTGGTCCATTCATCCAGTCTGTGAACTGCTGCGCTTCATGCAAACCAGATGAGCATGGCCAAACATGTTTGTGCTAAGCCATGCATCATGCAAACAATGGCCCCCCAAAAAATGGAGAAACAGTTAAAATGAGGAAAAACAATCTATGGCAGTGCCCCAAACAAATTTTAATGAAGAAAACACAAGAAATGAAAAAGCAATTGTCATGCAGTCATACAATCCACTTTCATGGCCAGCAACCTTACATGGAAATGCTATCCACATCATACCTCTCAACTGTCCAGATTTCTGTCTCATATTTTTGGCCTGTTCGTTGTAAAATTTGTGGTGTTCTGGAAAATCACTGAAGATTGAAGACAATAAACAATGATATACATTTGAGTTTCGTGATTCATATCCTTCAGAAAATACATGCTAACACAAATCCTATTATTCTAGCTACTTTCTAAGTGTATAAAAACAAAATATTTAAAATATGTCCCTATGTTTGGGCCTTTATTCCCCCATTATTTTAGTCTTTGTCTAGATTTCTTGCACTCAAAGGTTGAGAGGTATGATCCACATTCATATTAGAGGTTTCACACCCAGCAATACTGGTGTGAACTGTGAAACCTTGCTTCAAAAGCAGTGCCTCATTAATATGCATGCCACAATGACACATGATAAACAACATTGTGTATGTGAAAACACTCGATGTAGGCTCTGCACAAAACTACAAGAAGTTTATTGAATCCTGGGGAGTGTCTTTTGACTGTTATCATTGTAACATGTACATGTATTGTTGCTGCTACTTGGATTCTCTTTTTATTGTACATTGTGTTGAATGCCACTGTCCCCCCAGGTCATAATGACTATATATCCATTAAGCCTATTTTGAAATTGAAAGTTGATGTACTATAATTAAAATTACTATGTTATAATGTCATCATGTTTTTATGTTTCTTTAGTTATGAACAGCTTTCTAAGCATACAGTAGATTTTTATGTATGTGGAAGATTGTTGTGTATGTTTTTATTGTTGTATACATGAGCATTTTTGCCTTAATATTTCACTTCAGTATTGATTTTGTTTCATTTTATTTCAATTTCATTTAATGTCACACCTAGTTCTAATCTGTGTTTTTTACATACTATGGCCCTTTAACTGGTTTGAAATTTTATGGTGCATTTTTACAATATAAAAAAGTGATGTAGTGCAGTAATTTTATGATGAAGTTATCGGGGCAACACGTGATGCGCCTACGTTTTATCTATGAATGCGGCTATGAATGCAGCTGCTACTTAGAAAGTGTTGCCATGACTATGTAAATGACCCCCTTTTCCAATTTGTAAAAATGAACAGAATATTTTTTTGTTATCTGAAACACATAAATGTTATCTGAAGGAATATAAGCAAATCAAGTCCTATAAGGATAAGCTTTTATTTTGCCAAAAACATTCAGACATTTGCAATAGGTGCGGGTATGATTTGTCCTGCAAAATCTCGCGTTCATACAAAAAATGTCCCACTTTGCACATTTGAAAAGGTAGCAGTCTTAGTTACCTTGCATTTAATTTCATATGTGTACATATTGTCATAGCTCTGAAGTGTTCCTCATTAGCAAGACTGGTCTTAAAAAGTACATGTTCCTCAAACTTCCACATTGAAAGACTCTATCTCACATTGAGGCAACACTTTCTCTGACTGTGACGCCTCATACTGACACTATTTTGCTCTGTCCAATTATCTGCTAAACAATGTATCTCTCAGTTTCTTACTTCTACAGCTGAGACAGACTCGGATCCCCTTCAAAAAAGAAAAATAAATACATAAATAATAGGAATAATGTTTTCAAACCACAGACGTGTTGTATATTTCGGTAGTGATGGCTTTTAAAACTGTATAAGATTACAGGAGTTTAATTAACATGGAGTTTCTGAAGTTAAAGTGACTAAAGCTGGGACTGGGCACTGTTTGTTGACTGTAAACAGCGGGCACTGTTTGTTGACTGTAAATCGCTAATCCATCCTGAAAAAAAATTAGGCGAACGAAGTTAAACTTTTTGACCTAGAAACAGGATGCTTGAAAATTGGGGCTAGTTATAGTACTCACATTTCAGGATTATAGCTGTTACTACCGAGAAAGTAATTGTCTCCATGACAACACTGTCCCAATGAATGGAATGGAAAGCGCTCATTAAAAGTGTTGCCCCGATAATGGAAAAGTACCCTTCTTTGTTTTGGAACAAAAGCACTTACCTTTGGACAATTAAAGTTCTGTTTGTGACATCAGTGCAGCATTTGTATTTTATTTGGTATCTTTGTACCCTGTTTGCGGTTTGTTTGCATTGTACAATATCATTATTGCTGCTTGCATTATATTTTCCTTGTACAATGCTATCTGATGTGCCATCTGGCATGAGTTGTGCCTTAAAAGGTCATTGGACCAATGCACCTACCTGGTTAACAAATGTATAAATAAATAAAAATAAATAAACTGTATTATTTATTTTTCCTTTGTATGGTTTATTTATAATATGGGCTTACCAAGGTTTGTTTTTATATCTTCTATTATATTTAGTTCTAATACAGACTGTTAGCTCTCAACACTTGCATAGGTGAGTAGTAGAACTGAACTGTATAAACAATATCTGAAACTAACAGGAGTTTTGTGATACTGCAAGCAAATTTGAAATATAATACAGTTTAATTAAGCATGTGCTGAAGTCAGAAAAAAATGAAATTGTTCGCTGGAGTAGAGTTTGAAATATTTAAGAGAGAATGCCACTAATTTGTGGTCTGATTTAACCAGAGATAGAGATATAGATACTCAAGGGATGGTGCATGGAGGGTTGTGATGATAAAAATGAGGTCATTAATGTTCTAATCCCTAGTCAGATATTTTCTATTTGTTCTAGAGAAGTAACATTGATTATTTCTATGAATTGTTGGGTGCACTCAGCTTTGAAAGTATAGTTTTTGTCAGTTAATTGATGGATAAATCTTACATCAAAAAGTATTTTTTTCTTTGTTTTGGGGAGTTTAGTGAGTGCAGTTAGAAACATCTTGTGCTTATTTGAGAAAAACTGTGAGAGCTCTGAGGCAGGATATAAACTGATAATTGATTTTGTTTAGGGTAAGTTAGAGTTCAAAAAGTTTGATTTGTGAATCTCATGTGATCTGCCTGCAGATGATATGGCTTCTGAAAAATATATAAACCCCCTCATGCTCTGGTCTGAATATATAACAAACAGTAAACCTTGTTAGGAAGAGAGTGCAGCCAGTATAATGAAATCAAATGCCAGTTATGACATACCTATGTTATACATTAATGGTGCAGAAGGGCCTCAAGATCAGGCAGTTTACGATTAGGACTTCCTGTACTGAGATCAGCAACAGTAATATAGGCTGAGATAGGGTTCATATTAATTTTAACTCGATATTTGGATGTCCAGTAGGCAAATTTTGCCTAAGAAGACAGTAGGCAGAATCCATGGAATGAAAGGTGCATGCTATCCCTTACAAAACAAGGAGGCCTATCTACGGTCTCACCCCATGCTGACACATAGTTTCTCTGCCAAATGACACCATCTCTTCAGCCAATTGTTGAAGCCAATTATTTTTGTATTTGGGCTTTGCTCTGGGTGAAGGAAGGATTCCAATGAAGACCAGAGTCTTACATGTATGATGAGATCCAGCATGTCTCTCTGCATGTCCCTCTGCATGTCTCTATGCATGTCTCTCTGCATGTCTCTATGCTGTCTCTATGCATGTCTCTATACATGTCTCTCTGTATGTCTCTATGCATGTCTCTCTGCATGTCTCTCAGGGTTGAGCATTGCAAGTCCTTCGCAATGACATGGGCTACGATTAAGTGGTAGTCCTACTTGCCTAGAATGAGGGACTTGATAGCCTTCATAACATCATAGATCCTCACTCTAGAAAGAAAACCAGTAATCTGATGAACTGGAAGATGATGTTAAAAATGCATGCAAGGTCTGTGTGAAACAGTTGATGATATTGTGAAAGTTAGAGATGAGATAAACTTATGGAATGGAGGATGGAGTTTGGAACTAGTTTGAAATGTGAAAAAAACATGGTGAAACACTCGCCGTTTGTTCTTTTTGTAGATGGTCATAGAGGCACATTAAGATATGCTAGCCAGTAAAAATCATGTTTCTTTTGTGCAGACTTTTCTTTTAATTAGTGATTGTTACAAGGTATAATGTAACTAGTGTGGGGAGAAAGGATCTACAAAGTGAAGGTGTTGGTCTGAATGCAGGTAAATAAAAAAGGACACTTTTGAATGCATTGTCAATAGCAAACAGTAAATAATGAAAAAGAAGAAGAAATGGAAGAAAGAATGCAGGAGAAAGGGCAACAAGATGCTGGGGAAAGGCTGAACTAGGAGAAGAAGAAACTGCAGATAAAAATATGGAGGAGAAAAATTATTAAACAGTACATGCAGGAAGAGTGGTCAGGATAAGAGACTGACACGAATACATTTTTGAAGCTCTAGCCAGTGAAAAATCTGATTCTGAGGGTCAAGGATCATTTGTGCATAACCCCAGGAAAAAAACATTCAGCTCGGGAAATAGCAAAATATAAGAAAATGAACATTTATCAATATTTTACCTTAAACTTAGAATGAGAGAAAATCAAAAATTTTAGAGAACTTTCAGTAAATGTGAACAGCATTATCACTATTGTAAGAAGGATAGATATATTGGAATGATATGCTAAATGTGATGTGGATGTTGTACTGTTAGAAGAAATAATATTCCTGACAAGTGAAGAAAGAATATAAACAGAAACATTGTGGAGTGGAAATATAATATGGAACTTTAGGAAGTGAATGTTGTTCTGGACTGGCTGTGTTGTGCAAAAAACAGTGAATATATTAGATGTAGCACTGGAAAGGATGGTGAGGTTAACTGCTGTGCATGTGAGGTAAAGAGAATATGTTAACAGAAATATAGTGTTATATGCATATATAACTAGCAAGGGAAGAAAGAATCTGTTTCAGCAAATATTAGACTACATCTACTTTTCCGAAGTACAAGCAAACACAGGAGGGTTATGGCTGACAAAGTTTGCAGATGACTGCAAACTGGGCGCCATAGTAGAAAACACATCTGACACAGATATCCTTCAGAAGGGTCTCACAGAAACGGATAACTGGTGCCAGAGCCATGGCCTAAAGTTAAATGCCAAAAAATGCATAGTCATACCCTTCGGGAAAAACAAGGTTACCCCTAGCTACCAAATAGGTGGCAATCCACTGAGCACAGAAGAAGTTATCAGGGACCTGGGGACCCAGGTTGATAGTAGTCTGTTATTCGACACCCATGTAGCTAAAGTAGTTAGGAAGACCTTCTACATTGCCCACCTTATCATGAAGGGATTCTCATCTAGATCAAGGGAGGTCATAGTCTCCCTATACTCATCACTCATCAGACCAATGATTGAGTACAATGCCCCATTCCGAATGTATCTCACCCGACACTTGCAGCAGCTCGAGAGGCCACAAAAGTTCCTCACCAAAAGGATAAAGGGTCTCAAACATCTGTCCTATGCTGCCCGACTGAAAGAACTCCAGCTCTATTCAGTCGCTTACCGCTTGCTCAGAGGTGACCTTTGCCTAACATACAAGGCCATGTCAAACCCAGATTTGATGAATATGCTTCACCTCAAAAAATCTAGATCCGTCAGAGCCACAAGGGCGGAGACTTAAACCTCGACACGGCTATTAATAGGACGTGCTGGAGGGATAGATTCATCACCCAAAGACTCCCTATGCTGTGGAATAAAATCCCGGTATATGTGAGGCAGAGCACCTCGCTGGCCTTGTTCAAGAGAAATCTTGACCAATGGATGGGAGATCGCAGATATACCCCAGGGATTACCTCAGTGTCACTGCTCAACAGAGGCACAGCAAAATAATGGGTATAGTTCCCCATACTAAAGGGGTGGCGTAAGCCACAAAACTATGGGCTAGGCTTGTAAATGCCCTCGGGCAGATAGCCTAGTATGAACCTATGAACCTATGAACCTATGAACATAGCGTTAACATGAAATTATAATTACCGGAGACTTTAATTATGATTTAAGTGGAAAATGTAAAAAGAAAAGGAAAGATATAAAAAACAGAAAATGATAAAAAATGTGATAAATTAGCTGTGTGGAACAACAGTCATTGGAATTATAGAAGATGGGCACTTGGCTCAGAAATTGAGCATTTTGTATTATCAGAAGGTTTTGGGGGTATAAAATGGTGATACAGTTGTGATGCGTTTTTCAGACCATTTAGCAACATGGATGGCAGTGATGGAAAAAAGGGAGAATATTAAAATAGGAATAGGAATAAAAACAATAAATGAAAAATCATGAAATAAAATTGGAGAGTGGAAAGTCTTATAGTTATGGAAGGATCATAAAACCATGGAGGTCCTCTATAAAAACTAGTTAAAAAAGAAGTATGAAACATGTTTTTTTTTTCAATGGTAGGATGATGTAAGAAAGGAAGAGAAAGTGAAGTATGGAAAAATGTACAGCAATGTATTATAGAATTTAGAGAATAATACAAGAAAGTATATGATATGGAAAAAGAAATATATAAAATAAACTGAGAAAAAATTAAGACATTACTATTTAGACAGAGATATTATTTACAATGGGGAAGGGAGGAGGTATCTGTATATTTGGGTAAAATAGTAAAGGAGGATATTAGTATCATGAGGGAAATTAAAAATGTAAAAGGAGAGGTAAAAAGAACTCAGGAGTAAAATTTGAGTATTGCAATATAGCATGTGGAAAATATGTATAAGTGTAAAATGAAGGAAAATAAGAGAGAATGCAAAGTAAAAGGTATTATTAAATTACATGAAATACTTGGAAAGTAAATGTGGATTCAGTATCAGGATGAGATGGTATAGGGTATGGAATGTACAAGAATTTGATGGACTAGTAAACATAGCATTTTGTAAATATACGAAATGAATGGTTGAATGAAGGGTTTGTTTATAAAGAGTTATGCAGTGGGATTTTCAAATTTATATGGAGAAAAAATGAAAAGAATGAAATAAAAATTGGAGACCCATCCCATTAAATAACACAGATTTTATTTTCATGAGAACAATAGAGAATGGAAGGAAGGTTGAGGGATATTATGGAAGAAAGTATATGTGGTATAAAAGGGGAGGGGTGTCAAGAATTGCTATTGGTTATAAGAGAAATTGTGGATGATATAAGTCAAAAGGAGAATGTGAAACTTATGGTAGGTGATATCAGCAAGGCATTTGATACAGTAGGACATGAGACTTTGTCGAATGTTATGGAGAAGTATGGAATAGGTAATACAATTAGGATAGTATGTTTTTAGTTAGAGTAACTGGGAAAGAAAATAAAGGACTCACAACTTCAAGGATATACTGGGTATAGTAATCAAGAGAAGTTGTTTTATTTGCAGGGGACACTGTTTTGCAGGGAGCATAGTAAATAAGCAAGAAAAGGCAGGACGTTATTGTAGAAAGATAGGGAAGGAACCAAGGTATTATGAACAAAATAACAATAAGCTGGGATGAGTGCAAGCAGAAGAGCAGTTAGAAAACATTAAGAGTAACCATTTGAAATGTCAGAACCTACCAGAACAAGTCCCGAAATGCAAAGACTGAATAGCCAAAAGATCAGACTTAGCTATGCTAAGTCCAAGATGCCATTTTTCTGAATATTCCCTTTCTGTAAAGTATGGTGATCTCAGAGTTGGTATATAACTTCAGGGGGAGGGGATTGCAGGGAGGGACCTGCTATCCTGCAAAAACATGTCTTAAGAAGAAGAGCGATTTTCATGATTCACATTTCTACAGGTTTTCGGTCTTTTTTCAGCTTTTCAGCAGTTAGCATTTTGAGTACTGACATTTTCAACAGGAAGCCCGATTACCAAGACTAAATAGAAAGGCAGTACACAAAGGGACAATGGAAAGATATCTGTATGGCACCCAAGTATGCAACAAAGTATAAAAGGTTTCAGATTTTGTACATAGAAGATTTTTCATAGGCATTGTTATATCCTAAAGCAGACTTCAGAGAATTTTTTTTCTCATGTAGATAGCAATTGATGGAGGTGTGATGGCAAAGAGAGAGGTAATCATGAACATTTTTTGGTAATATAATGAGTTGGCAGATTTAAAATAATTCCCTACAAAGTACTTTGTCAGAAATGCTGGGTGAACAAATGACTAACAAAGAAAATTATTATTTAGTACTGTGATACAGGATCTGAACTGCCTAGACATAGTAAAGAATAACTAAGTTTAGTGCTATCAGCTGCTGAAGAAAAAGTTGTTTCAAGAAAACGGAAATCGAGATCTAAACCAACCATAATTGAAGGATTGCATTTTGTAAAGGAGATAAAATATCTGTAGGTGTAATATTTAAAAAATGGAAGGAACAAGTAAATGTAATTTTTGGTAACAATACATTAGAACAATGCACAGGAAGAAGACTGAAAGCTAAGTGAAGGTAGGACTTGAGCAATTTATATAATGCTAAAGTAAATGCTAAGTGTTAACACCAAGATATGTATGTATACTGCAGGAAATTAATGAAAAGTATAGATTTACCCCTGTCACTGTTAAATGTGAGCATTTAGGGTAGAAAAAGAATATTTTTTTATTCTTTGTACATAATGTCAGTATCATTTTATTCTGCTGGTTGTGACCCTTCACTCAATTAAATCATATTTTTTAAGCTTGCTTAAGGATGAGCATCTTCAAAACAGAGTGGATTTTGTAGCTGCTAAGAGCTGGGGGCACCAGGTTTTTGCTTTTAGATGTATACCATTTCATTTTGGATGACACAATGGGGATAATTCATATGACCTTCATAGGCCACATAGACTACATTTGGTACCCTTTCGTTTTGCTAGTCATAACGCTACACTTTCCCGGAGACTATACTTGAGTGCTGCACTATAATGCTACAGCTGTAAACCTACCTAGATGAGAACATCTAATGACATTGAGCCTCTAGGTTTTGTTGTTATCAAGCCCATGAGGTTTAATGAAATTAGTGGTTGACTTGCCATTTTTGTGTTTTCAGACATTGAATATGAAACAGACTAAGGCTGGCTGCACTAACCCATCTGAGTAGGTCATGGGCACAGAAACAAACTAAAAACACCTCACTTATCTGCCACCCACCTGCTAGTGTACGGACAGTCCTGCAGATGTTTACAGACTTTATTGGCTCCTCCGTGTCGGTGGCCCCCTGTTGTTGGTCCTGGTGGACTTCATCCTCAGAACTGATAAGGTGTAAGTGGCTTTTGGCAAGGAATTCCTTTGCACTATGAAGAGATTCAGATTAATGCAGGCTACTTTCACTACTACTCACATATTTGGTCATAATCTGAACTTCGTCTTCCATCTGGATGTGATACTGATTGGCTTGGTAGTTGAACTTGTCACTTGATCTGACCACTTGGTCCTGTAACCATGGATCATTAACCAACCTCATGCAGAGCTACCAGGCTGGGCCGTGTGCAGTACAGAAGTATTAGCTAAGCATCCATTAAGCTTTTTACCCCTGCTCTGCTGGAACATATACATCATTGTAATGCCACTGGCCTTGATGATCTTATTGAGGCCTACAACCAACTCTCATATTTCTGCTTGACTGAGTGGAAACATATGTCAATTCTGAATGAAAGGTCAATAACTTGTGGTTAAATGTATACATGGTTGTTGCACAGGAGAATTTAGTGAGTGACTTCCACCGATTTGTGTTGTGCACTACTGTTTGAGGTGCAAGGATACAATTGTGAAGTCACATCACCAGCTATATTATATAATTAAAGTTTGTGCAAGGGAAGTATTTTAGAATATGCAACATCATAGCCTAGCAGAATGCAACAGAGCATTTATATGCTATGTTAGACTGACACACAACTCTAACACCTAAGGGATGTGCAGTGCAGGGGCTGAATGCATGTCATAACACTAGAGAGGATGACCCCAATGGATGTGCAACCTCTGTCCTGATTCATATCAAATGCATTTCTTTATTGGTGGCCAGGGGACTGGCCACACCTCCATCTGATTGTTTTGTTCCTGGTCTGCAAAGTCCTACTGTTGTCCTTCCCAACATGCTTTGAATATCAGTGGACTGCACAAAGGCTACGGCATCAAGCAAATCAGGTGGCATGTGAATGACATTTGCAGTGATCCTTGTTGTGAATCACACAACGAGAACATCATAATTCAGTGTGGTATGTGTATGGGTGTTTCATTATGTCACAGGATGTTACGATGGAATGGGCAGAGTATTTTTTTAGTATTTATGCTGTTCTGAATACTGGAGACAAATAATGGATTTGTGTCACTTAGTACATGCCTGTGAAGAGAGATTTGTAATTTTTCATAAATCACAGCCCTGACTATTTAGCTAGGTTAAAACAGTTTGAATATAATAGCTTCTTTATATAGGATTCCTGCATCTCTTACATCAGTGCAAGTCCCAATTTCAGACTTGAGCAAAGAGAAAGAAAAATATTGATGTCGTTATTTATTTATTAGTTTAAATTTGTTGACCAGGGCAGAAGACTGATCCATCTGGATCTGCTTCAGACTCACTCCAGAGGTACAAATCACAAGTAGCAAGACAAAATGCAATTTTAGACTTGGGTAACAGCAGTAAAAAGTGGAGAAAACAGTACTTACAATATTTATACAATTAACATAGTATAATGACTAGACAAGAGAACATTGCCAGCATTAAATACTGAAGTACAGAATGAATTTAGTTCAAAATCCTGACATTTTACTTCTCTAAGATGGTGTGCTTTTAATTTTTTTTTAATTTTAAGCAATGATTTCCATTTCTTATAAAGGAAGAAACTGTCTCTCACAGCTCTGTGATTAAAATAGAAAAAAGAACTATTACTGTTATGAAGTTTAGTAAAGGGAGTTGAAGTAAGAAAGCACCGGAGGGTGACAGCACAATACATTAACATCTTACTCTTACTGCAAACCTTTCAGCAAGGTTGGGAAGGAGCTTATTAGTATTATTATATTATTATTAGGAGTTATTGATAAGAAAGAACCTAGTACAAGGTTAGGCATTTGCTGGATAGGGAAGTATTTAGCCCTTTGTAAAACAGTGCAAGGGACAAGGATTATTGAACAACATATTTTGTTTGAGACTGAATATAAAGAATTAAGCATTTTAAGGTGCACAATAACATTATTCCAACAGAGCCTGAAAAATACCTTTAACAGTGGCTTCTCTGGTGGTAAATGAGAGGAAGCATGAAGTCTTGTGGGAATTGAAAAGTAGTTATTTTAGGATTTTAGATTTAGTGTGTTCAATGTTCAGCTAGAAGATGAGATTCCTGTCTATCTAAAGGTTTAGGTATTTGAAAGAATGAGTAGTTTCTAGGGAGTGTAGTTTTTAGTTAAGAATGTGCCAATCTGGATGCACTCTGGAAAGCTTTTGCACTGTTCTAAAGTGCATTGCTTTAGCTATGGTAGAGTTTAATATAAGGTGCCTGGAGTTCAGCCATTTGTAAAATCTCCCAATGAAAGCTTGACCTATGTGAATATACCAACCTATGAGAATATAACAAAAACACCCTTAGGTATATGCAGTGGCTGGAGGTATGCATTTCTTGAACATATCTACTGATGCCATAGGACCCAGGGTATGCAGCTTGCACCTACTAATATTACAGCACAGTCTTTCAAAGTGAGCACAGATCCATTCTATGTTCCTGTGGTGACTGGTGATATTCCACATACTTACCCCTACCTATCAGAGATCATCAGTTGTGTGCACAACCATTTGCCACTGATCAGAGTATCTGGCCATTACCTCTACCTCATTTACGGATCAGAGACTCCTGCTTACATTCGTCTCCCACCTGTCATGGTTAGAGTCTCAGCCAGTGTTATTCCAGTCTCATTCATAGCCTACCTGCATACGTTCAGTGTTTCCATCATCCTGCCTGCTCTCCCCTGCTGGTCATTGACATTTAGTGTTTGTCATGACATCCGACTCTCATTGAGTGGAGTTTATATATCTTCCCCAGTGTTCTTTTTCGGTAAGCAATGGAAGCTGGTATCGTAACAATTATCCTAGTGGTGAATGGTGAAAATATGTCTCATAGTAGCATGATGTTTTTTATAATCCCTCATGATGGTGTGCTCTGTGGCCTTTCTACTAGCTTTGACTACACACAGTACTTTCTGCTTCAGCTAATACACTTTGCTGGGCACTTAATCTGCCTCACTGATATGTCAGTGAATGTTTTTTTGACATAGTCAAGGGTAGCTGTGACACAGTACCACACATGATCTCTCTATTTTGCAGCCCTTACAACAGTCCATCTCCCCTCTGCTTAGATTTAAACCTACCATCCTCCAGGTGGTGTGTATCAGAACATGAATCCAGCACACACTCAGCAAACCTCTGCTCATAAATCCTAGCATTTTACTTCCATTCTTCCTTCATTTTCTGAATAAAATAGTATAGGCACTAAAAAACTCAAGGTGGTGTGGAAAAAACATAAAGTAGAATGTGAAACAGGGAAATTTTTCTATAAAAAAGGAGCTTACAAAGTGATCTGACGCACAGTGACTATACAGTGTGGGACAGCAGTGCTTTAAGTGTAAAAGCAATAAAAATAAGAAAAAGAATGTCTCAGTAATACTGATTCCATGGCAAGTTATTCTGTTTTTTCTCTTAGTCCAAAGCTGTTAAATAGCTTAGGCTGCCCTAGTCTGTCAAAATTAGAAATTCAAGTGGTATTAAATAGAGGAAGCAAAGTACTATTACAATAGCAGACCAATGTTGCCCTCTGCTGTCACAGCTGTGAAACTGAAGCAAAAGGTGTACCATTTGTTGATATGATTGCTGCTGTCTTGCTGTGCTTCTTTATTCTACGAACCTGCCACTAAAATTTTAGGTTAACGTGCAAAAGCAAATCTTTAAACTATATGAAAAAATATTTGCTGTATTACAAAATTAATTTTCTTTATAAGTAAAGTCTTTCAGAAACCACAGTGTTTAACTTTAAATTTGCAGTAGTTAATATTAAGTTTCAAAACCGTATCCTTAATATTTGACATGAAAGCACAAACACCACTACAATGGTAAAGAGGTAAGGAAAGAAAGATATTTAATAATATAATGTCCAAAATGTTTTTATTTGTACGTAAACAAAGAAACATTTTAGAACTAATGTTACATCCTAGCATTTAATTAAAATCTTCCATGAAACGTGTTCTCAAGAGAGTGTTTGCAGTTTTGCAAAGAAATGCTGAAACATAGATTCTGACAGCACTTAAGGATATTTTGGCCTTAATATTCATCATATTTGTCTATCAATCAGATAAACTGCAGCTTCTTAACAAACTTAATTTTCCTAAGTCACACAAAGACTGCATTAGTTATGTCATGCACTCATTATGTTAACCATAAAAGACAAATGATTGCATGCAATCTTCCACTCTCTTCTTCTTCTTTCTGAAAAAAAAATCCTCATGCTGTCTGTAAGTTGATCATCCACTGCATTCAGACTGTGTTCTTTTACTATCTTTCATCATTTACTATGTGACGTCCGGTTAATATCCCACCAGACTGCCACCAATAATGTGACTTCCTTCACTTAAAACCTGGGTCAATAACTAAGGAGCCTCAATCCTCACCACTGACTCACCTGCAGGAGTTCACTCTCTATACAACAATCCTTTGTTTCAGTGTACAGACTCCCCTCTTCCTTGAGTCTCAGGTGCCTCCTTAGCCATCTCCCTCAAGCTTTGTAACATAGAATCTGTAAGTTGAGACAGTCTCAACTCTACCTTTGTGACCTTACCCAGCTCCCCTTCTGCAGGAAGATCAGTCATTTCTGACAGCTGTGCCTTGCAGTCACTCTGGGTACCACCACTCACCACCAACCTCACAATCACTGTGTCCAAGGGCACATCAGCACTCACCAGCAGCTGTGGCTCACATTCAGACTTACTGCTACCAGATAGCACCTTCTCTGAAATAGCCACCAAGCCAGTCCCAGCTTCGGGTATGATATCTTTGGGTCTCTCCCAGACTACTGGGCCTACATGCCTTTCTCCAAGCCTGACTGCATGTAAATGCATGTACACAAGGTGCTGCATTATCAAAGTCATTCCCTATCAGGACATCTGCAGGAATATCCTCAAAAACACCTACTTGCTTGCTTCCTCTTCCACCCTCCCTGTCAAGATGAACCATAGACAAAGGAATTTGGAATGGAGTCCCTCCCACTGCTCTGATTGGAGTGGGCTGCCCAAGGAAGTCCTGCTCTTCTCTAACCACTGCGGGCCTCACAATGGTTATATCAGAAGCTGTGTCCCTCTTAGCATTTACCTGTTTAACATCTACTAAGATAGGATATACATTTTGGTGATAATTTGGCATCCCAGTTGTTTCTAAACAATTTCCCACTGTCAGTTTGTCATCCATACTTACTGGCTCCCTCACCTTCTGTTTTTCACCTTGCCTCGATGGACATTTGGCTGCTATGTGTCACCTCTGGTTACACTTGAAGCATCTAATCCCTAAGCATGCACTTGGATTAGTAGTTTCCCCCATTACTGGTGTACACTGTTGGAGTGGTTTAGACTGCCCCCCCATGGATTTCCTTATGTCCATTTCCAGCACTGGGTATCCCTTTCTTATGTAGTGATGCTCTGCTTGACAAGTAGAGATCCCTTTTTCTCCTCAGTTCCTCTGCAGAGTTGCACTCACGATCTGCTA
Source organism: Protopterus annectens (assembly GCF_019279795.1). NCBI lineage: Eukaryota > Metazoa > Chordata > Ceratodontiformes > Protopteridae > Protopterus > Protopterus annectens. Next base: position 771,903,210 of record NC_056733.1, read on the forward strand.
ACCAGACTCTCATGTCATTAGGCAAAGTACTGAGGCCTTGTTTCCTCACAAAAAAGGTCTGCCAGTCCCTTAAAGGTGGTGACCTGATACCCACTCACCCATCTATGAAAGTAAGTACTTAAGTCATAAATATAATCATGTATACTTTCATCTGTCTTGCGTCTATGTTCACAAAACGTTTTTTCTATATGGCTCAGGTGTAAGTTTGAAACAGTCAAGCAAGCATCATTTCATTTTGTCATAATTCAAACAATCTACATCATTTAACTTTGCTACAGCCTGAACAGCTTTACCATGGAGTAATGGAGACAGGAGCTAAACCCAGAGCTTATGATCAACATCATATTGTCTACATACCCTCTCAAAAATATGAATAAAACTATTAAAGCCATCCCCATCCCTGTACTGAGAAAAAGGTTGACTGACCTTTATAGCTTCTGGTGTCCTTTTATTCCCTTCCCCATTACCTCCATGTTCCTCTGGAAGGGTTTGAAGATCCATTTCATGCTGTCTTTTGTTTTTCTCAGCTTCAAAACACCTCAGCCTCCCTGCTGATTCCAGTTCAAGACATTTGGTTTCCAATTCATGTTGATGCTGTTTCTCCTCACCCTCCAGACTTTGGGTCTTCAGGCACAGTTTTTCCTCAATCTCCAGTCATTTGGCTTCCAGGCACAGTCTCTCTAACTCCAGATGGATTCTCAGGTACTCTGAAGAAAAGGTGGACTGTTCTGTTTTGGCAGGCTGCACATCACCAACACCAAACTGGATATCCTCAGAATGGCTGATGTGACCTATGGCTGCAACAAAGGCTGAAATCATTGCTTCTTTGGTTAGGCTGGGATGCACTAGTCCTCTGGCTTCACACTCCTTAGCCAACTGGATCTTTGTTAGCTTGCTAAAATCTTCTGCTGACATCCTTGTTTACTATCCCTGACTATCTAACTACAAAAAAATAAATAAATACAACTGTGGTGAATTGAAATTCTGAATGTTTATCTTGTGGCTATCAAGAATGCACACCCTAATGACAACTAGCCACAGGCTACTGAAATCCAAATAAAAATCCCAATAAGCTGCCAACAATAATGCGATGTCTGGTTAACATCCCACCAGACTGCCACAAATAATGTAACATCCCCCACTAAAAACATGGGTCAGTAATTAAGGAGCCTCAATCCTCACCACCGACTCCAGTGTGGGAACATCACAGAAACACCAGAGCACAGAGCACACAAGAGTAAAATTCCACAATTTCCCTTAAAAGCACAACGGGAGCATGCTGTATTTCCTGGGACTGGGCTATATACCTCTGTCCACCCTAAATGTAATCCCTTATTATGCACGTCAGAACAATGTGATACAGTTTAAGACCTCTGATTCACTCACACTCAAAATAAATTTAAATCTAATACACTCTAACACTTATGGGAAGCTTGACACAGATATCCAGCTGTGTCCTGTCCCCAAATACAAATGGTAAATGCTGCCACGAGAGTCAGGCAGGTCTTTATTGCCTTGCAAAGGGTAATCAAGCATTAAAAATTAAATATCAAATTAAATGATAGCTATGACCAGAAGCAGCCTGGCATTCAAGGTGACCTGGGGAGTATCAAATGGGTATAAACACTCTCTAATCTCTAAAGAACACATTGATTGTCCAGCCGCAATGTAAAGTAATGGAAAACATTTAATAATAAAAGAAAATGATTGCAAGACTGTAAATCAATAATTTTCAATAAACACCAGAATTCAATCACCAGAAATATTTTATTTATTATTTATTTATTGACATTTGTTAACCGGGTTAGTCCAGCTGGGCAAGAAACCCATTTTCAGTGGAGAGCCATGGAGAAAAGCTCCAGTTACAGACAATTAAACAATATATACAGTTCTAAGTCCATGATACAGAAATAATTACAGTACATCAGATTGGAGATATATACATAATAGTAAAAAAAACAAAACAATTTATTTTTCTTTCAAAGCCATATATACAGCTAATGAAATGGTGGAGAAACATGTGTGATGTAGTATTTTAGGAAAACTACATGTGTGAGGTGGGAAAGGTGTAGGATGTTAAATGAAAAGGACAGTAGGAAAGAGTAAGGTGTGGAAGTGTCGGAGAGTTAGGTAGGGTCATGACAGGTGCAAGCCTTGGTGTTTAGAAGGTGAAATCTCAGTTCTTTTTTAAAGTGTATATGGTGGGTAATGGTGCATTTGGTTGTTGGAAGCTTAATCCCAGCTTGGGCAACAGAGGATTTATTTAGTAGTTTACCAATAGTTTTCTTAGGATGGTAAATCTCTATGAGTTGCTGATTTGAGGTGCAGAGGGTACAAGTGGGTGTATATGTGGATACTAGGCAGGAGAGAGCAGGGCAGGATGATGGCTTGTATAGTGTGGAGTGTATGATTTGAAATTATGATAGTAGAAGTTGTAGTGGCAGTTCTAGCCATTGAAAAGAGTTGAGTACAAGACAATGGTGTGAGTTATAAGGAGAGTTAGTGACAAATCTTGCTATTTTGTTGTAGGTTTGTTGGAGTTTGGCCAGGGATGTGGACTGAATGTTTGTTAGGACTGGGGCAGCGTAGAGCAGGAAAGGGAGAAGAGGTTAGGCTTTTTTTTGTTGTGATAAAGCATGCCCAGTTTCTCATGTTTTTTTTTTATACTTTGGAGGATGTGTAAGTTAAATTTAAGTTCATCATCTATGATGGCACCAAGGAGCTTTGTGTGGGAATCTGGTTTTATGCTGGTATTGTTGGAGGATGTGATGACAAAGGTGGATTTATGGTGGGAAAGAGAATGAAGGAGGAAAAGCAAGAGTTTGTTTTTTTTTGAGGGTTAAGGATGAGTTGATTATCAGATAGCCACTTTTCTACAGATTGAAAGGATTCTTGGGTAAGAGTATGGAGGCCAGAGATATTGGTGGAAGTGGAGATGAGATTGGAGTTGTCAGCATATTCAATTAGTGAAGATTGTTTGCAGGATGTAAAAAGCTCATTTATGAAGATGTTAAATAGGAGTAGACCCAAGATGAAGCCTTGGGGTACGCCAGATGTGACTGGAAGGTAGAGAGAGCAGGAGGAGAGCCATCGGACAGCTTGTTGCCTATGGGGGAGGTAGCTGAAGAAAAAGGTTAGGGTGGTAGCAGATAGACTGAGGTTGGTGAGTTTAGATAGAAGAATAGTGTGAGAGACAGTGTCAAAAGCTTTGGACAGGTCAAAGAAAAGACAGAATATGAGTTGGTTATTACAGGCCTCAGTGACAGTATGTGTAAATGCTATGAGGGCAGTAGCTGTGCTGTGGTTAGGCCGGAAGCCATGTTGAGTGGGAGTGACATGGTTTTCCTGGAGGAGATAGTTAAGAAGCTGTGTATGCATACATTTTTCAAGCATTTTTGAGAGAGGGGAGAGGATAGCAATTGGTCAGAAGTTAGATGGGTCAGTTGAGTTCCCACCTTTGTGCAGTGGGATAGTGAAGAAGAATTTCCAAATGACTGGCACATTTGCTTCCTGAACAGACCTATTGATTAACAGGGTTACTGGATATGCTATGGATTCAGCAGCTATTTTGAGGAAGGTAGGTGGAAGATTGTCAGAGGAGGGTGAACATAGTTTAAGCTACAGAAGAAGTGATTTAATGTAGGAAGTAGGAATGGTTTGAAATGTGAAAAGGCTGTTTTTAAGATGATTGGGAGGGGTAGAAGGGTTCTTTGCTTTTGAGTTAGAGGGTTAGTTCATTGACTGTGTCAATTAACTGTCTATTGAGGAGGGTAACATTTAGTAGAGGAGTGTTGTTTGGGTAGGGGGAGGGGTTTGAAGGGCAACTAGGATGTAGAATTTTATTTAGGGTAGTCCAGAATGTATGTGGATTGGTTCTACTAATAATTTTGGGAGAGTTATAGTAGTATTTCTTGTCCTTATTAATACATTTTTGATGAGGTTCCGAAGTTCTTTGTAATTTTGTAAGGGGGGGAGGTTGTTTGGTTTTAGTCCAGGCTTTCCAACCTCTATCACTTTTATGCATTAGTGATCTTGTGTTTTTAGTTAGCCAGGGGGCAAAGTTAGATTTGATTCTAATTTTTCTGGGTGGGGCAAGGGAGTTTAGGGTGTCTAGAAAAATATGATTGCATTTTAGAATTGCTTCATTGATAGGGATATGTTTGAGGATGGACCAGTCAATACTAGACAGATTTGAATTAAATTGGGTGGTACTGAAGTTTGATAGTTTATGACAGTCTCTATATGAGTGTGGTTTGTGTAGTTGGGTAGAGTGTCATAGGCTGGAGATAAGAAGATGGTCACTTAAGGAGTTTGGTAAGGTAGTTGGACTATGGTAAAGGTTTGGTGAGTTAGTGAGTATCCATTTGATAGTAGAGTTGGAGGAAGAAACATTGTGCAAGCGAGTGGGGGAAGTTATCAGTTGGTGGAAACCCTGTAGGTTGATACTAAGTTGTGGACAGTTACATGTAATTTTGGACCAGTCAATATTGACATTACCCAGGATGAGGGCTTCATATGGCATATTGTGGGAGAACCAGGATAGGATAGCTTCCAGGGTTGAAATATTTTTACCGGGGGGGTGTATATGGAGGCAATGGCAAACTTCTTGTGAGGGTTAAGATGGCAATTTGGATGATTAATTCAGCTGGGTGGAAATGTGGGATAGGGATGGTAATAGGTGAGAGGTTTAGAGTATCAGAGTAAAGGATGGTGACACCACCTCCCTTTTTAGAGATTCTATCAGAGCTTTATATATTGAAATCAGGTGGGAGTATTTCATTGTTTGTCATGTGTGGTTTTAGCCAAGTTTTGGACAAGGTTAAGATGTGATGGGAGGTATGGGTTATCCAGGTATGAAGCTCAGTAATTTTGTAAGTGAGGCTTTGGATATTTAGGGAATAGGGTAGAAGTAGACTGTAGGGTAGAAGTCCATCATCCTTTTCTAAATAACTAAATTTTCCTAATCTAACTAGAAACTACTGTCCCTGATCTAATCTAATGCACAACAACAAGGCAAAGGCAGGCCTACAGTTTTTGATGAGTCCTTTTTTGGGTATCCACTGCACAGCACTGTAACTGACTGCAACTCTTAAATAACTGCCCCTCAACTGACTTCAGCATTGTCTTTTATAGTCCAGGTAACAAGCTCAGCTATCTTATTTTAAAAATAACAATCAGGTGTTGAAAAAGTTATTTTTCCTGTCAATCATCTGTTCAAATAATCACATAGCAACCAGGAACATTCTAATGATATCACCTACTGATCAGCTGATTCTACACAGAAAGTTTGCACTTTAGAATCTCCCTCGCAAACATGTGCAATTAGAAATGTATCAAAACACTGACAGATTCTTTAAACATTTTGTATAAACAGGGAAATACTCAACATTTTAAAAGCGTATTTACATTTTCACAATTAGACATGCTGCCATACAATACAAGTTAATCTGGCAATATACACAAATCTCCTGCCAGACATACACAGATGACAGTGTTTTCCTTTTCTTCACATACTAAAACATGTTGTCCTCTGAGACTCCACATTCACTATAGGTAATTAAATTTCATACCCTCCTCTACTAGGTTCAAGTCAGTCTTTATATCAGTGCAGACAATATGCCATGTTATTGTCCACCTCTTAAATGCCTCCAAACCACTTATTTGTTTGTAGAGATTCAATTATTAGATATAGGCACAATGGATTATTTATTTAACATTTATTTGACATTTGTTTACCAGGAAAGTCTGACGGGGTATGTACCCATTTTCAGTGGAGGACTGGGCAGAAAAGCTCCAGAAGCACAATTAGGAAATTTACATTGATTACAGATAATTTCATCACAACAAAAGTACAATATATGGTTATCTGAAAATACATCAGAAAAAGGCTTAATTTATGCTCAAATATTGCTTACAGGGACTATAATTTCTACAAAAGTACAGTATATGGAAAACATGAATAATAAACAAAAACATGATACCATACTACATGCAGTAGTCATGAGTAATAAATAATGGAATAATACCACACTGTATACAACGTAGCTTAGGCATCTTTTAATGTACAACTGTCTACACAGAGGTAGAACAACTTCCATCAGGATACCTCTTTCTGTGCTGCCCATTAACTCGGCACTCCCCCTTTCTGCTTTTACATTGTTTTTTCACATTTATGTTATGTGATATTAGCAACCCCTAGGTCATGTTCCTTTCTAATGCTACTACCATTCCTCTCTAGTTCTTTTGATTTTTTGTTTCCTAGATGCATTACTTTGCTGTTATTTACACTGAAATTGATCTGTCATATTTTCAGAGAACCTTTCCATCCTTCCTGGTCCTCTCATTAGCATCATTTGTATAACCCTTTATTTTCCTTTTAAACCTTCTGCATTTTCTTAAAACTGCATTTGAAGGACTGAGTCCAGGACTCTTGTGGTACTCCACTCAGAACTATTTTACTGAGGGTTGTCTCCATTTACTTTTATGCTTTCAGAGCTACTGTTTTACTCAGTATCTACTGCAGTGATTCATGGGCAGTTTACTAATCATCTGGCACCAACTATTAATTTGTATGGCTAAAATAATAATAAGAACACATTCATCACAATTGTAGAAAAGATGGTTAGCTTGGTGGCATGAATTTAAGATTCCTGACTGTGAAGCAGGCAACCAGGGTTTAAGCAATTACCCCAGTACTTAAGAAACCAACACACCTATGGGAGGAGTGAAAGGTGTGTGCCAGTACACCTCACCTAAAACTGGGGAGGGGATATTCTGATGATGCACATCAATGTCATGTTGCCAGTGACAGCAGCAGAGGTCATAAAGAATAGATTATGACCAGAAAGCATGCAAGGAGGACCACAGGTACAGGGATATGTCACCTCAGAAGTGGGAATGCTAAGTCAGTGCATCTGAGCGTTAGTGCTTTATAATAAAACAAAATTATCTGGCCATAGTATGATGTCTCCAGCATCTCTTCTCCTCTACCTGGTCATGGTGCTGCCCACAGCCTGAAAAGTGAGAGGTCTTACTGCCTTTATGAATGACCTTCACATTGTGAAGGGATATATCTGACCCTGGGCAGTAAAGGAGCTATGGAAAATTCAGGGGATCTCATGTAACTAGTCAAAAAAAGAAAAACAAATATGGAGGAATAATACTAGTTGCTATATGCTTACATGAAAAATAATACTCCTTTTTTGCATGCTGATGCATGATGAGAGCATGCCCATGAACAGCTATATCTGGTATCTATTTAGCATAGTGTTGCATGGGACTACTTTATTCTCACAGTGACAAGACACAGGATCCCAGCTGTATGAGAGGTAACCCTACAAGCAGCACTATATAACCTGCAGCATAATTCTGTAGTGAGGTGTGGAATATCCTCTGAAAGTTAACAATGTAACCTCCTAAATTTTTAAATCTCTGTCAGAGTTATAAAGGATTATGGCATGAAGGTTTCATTTACCAAGGTCATCTTGAATTATGCCCTTCTGAGCAATATATAAAAAAAAAACTTAAGACAGTTCAAAAGATCAGAGCAGTTATTCACAATACTCAACATGACTATGTTCCACTAATAAGTATGAGTAAAATATTTACATACACAGATGCACAGAAACAAATATACAGACCATTTCAGAGAACATGTGTTCTGTGTAATACTATGTCTAAATAGTTTCATCAGTGTCTTAGTACTTGGTAGTAAGAGGATTTTAAGACAAAATCTGGTCCTCCAGCAGATTAACATCTAAGTCAAACAAACTAATAGTAGATAATAACACTGATATATAAATGACAATCAGATAATGACACTGATATATAAATGACAATCAGATTTCAGTACCTTCAGGCTGGTGAGCAGCTGTGACAGACTCTGAGATAACTGTTTGCTGTTCATAATTTTGCTGTGATCCTACTAGATTATTCTGCTTTTAGTGGTTCCTCTATCATGTCTGAAGATTTCACAAGTGATCACCATTCAGTTCCATTACGTCTGGTTAATAGATCCCAGTGTATATACTGATGCTATTTTCATCCTTTTATAGTTGGCAGTAACCACTCAGTCTGACTGTAAATGGTAACATTTAATCTCATTTAGCAATGATTACTAGATCCCTTTGTGTACATTTTGGGACAAGTACCCTTACTCATTAGATGTTTGCCTGGTAGTTGGCATAGAAGTTAAGGTTGTGAGCTTTAGTTTCTGTAGTACAGACCAACACGAATAAATAAAACTCCAAACTGTTGAAATCCGAAAGATCCGCTTATGCACACAGCAACCTGAAACTCGGCACTTTGCTGCTTTTCGGCACTTTATTACTTCATCCATTAAATAATAATATTAAAATTTTATTAAAAAATATATAATATAATTAATGTTTATATCCATGGATAATTAACTAAGTAATTAGGTAAATAGATGAAGGAAATAGATGAAGGAAAATATATGGGGAATTGTTGTAATCAATTCGATTTTTATTTTTAGTTTTAATTTTTATTTTTATTTTTATTTGTTTTTTATGAAATTTGTTAAACGTGTATAAGAAATGTTAAACATATATACACAAATCCAGAAAAAATGCTGAGGTTAGGCTCCAGTGTCCAAATCAAAGTAAAAAAGCAGTCTTCAGTCTTCAATAAAGGTAAAAAAGCAGACTTGAATCGAAGAATAAAAGTATAAGAAGTCTTCTTTATTGTCACACTTGTACACTGGAGCCTAACCTCAGTATTTTTTCTGGATTTTTGTTTGCCTTTACTGTGTTTGCAAAGGTATTCTGGTTGCTATTGGGCATTTTCTGCATATATACACAAATGCTGAATATGCTTATACTTATACATTTAACTATCTTTCCAAACTTCTTAATTTTAACAAACTGCTTATTGAACATTTTCATTTAAACCAGGGTAAGTGAATGCGTTCAATTTGATTTGCCATAACAATTCACTTTTCTCTAACAGTAAGTTAAATGGACCTCCTCTCATATCTTGCTTCTGTTGAAATATGACTTTGAAGCAAAATTTATGATTGGGATATTCCATTACATGCCTTGACAATGCATTGTCTTCTTTTTGTAGATTAATACTTCTTGTATGCTCGTACACCCTGTCTCTTAACCTCCGCTCCGTCTTACCAATATAGAAACAGGGACAGCATTGACAAGAAGCCAGATACACTATTCCTTTAGAGTTACAATTAAATTTCCCCTTTATAAAGATTTTGTAACCATTAATAACTGATGAAATACCTGAAGACATGTAACAACAATAAGGGCAATTTCCACATTGTCCCATCCCTCTATTCATTATTATTGATCTATTGTTGTGATCTTTTTGCAGAATATTTTTCAAATTGGATCCTTTCCTGCATATAATTTTAGGCATCGATCCTAATTTGACCATTAAGACATGGTCATCTTTAAACATATTCCAGTTTTTTGTTATTATTTCTTTAATGCTGTTAAAGTCCATGGAAAATCTTAGGATACATGATGCATTATAATTTTCCTTGTTGGGTGCTTCTCTTGGTGTTGTATACACTTCAACGATATTTTCACCTCCTGCATCTAATATGATGGCATCTTTCCATTTTAATATTGGAGTGAAGTAACCCAACTGTCTTTTAAGCTGGGAGGATAATGTCTGTTAGTAAACATCTGTTTTAACAGTAAACATTCTTTGTCAAATTCTATATCAGTTGTGATCATACGTGCTGCCCTAACAAGTTGTCCTTTTACTACTGATTTTTTCTGGTGTATGGGATGTTGGCTAGAGAAATGTAAAAATTTGTTGGAGTAAGTTGATTTCCTAAAGATCTTCGCTTCATAACTATCATTAAGTATGTTCTTGCTTAATCTCACATCCAAATACGCTATAAATTCTTCATTGAATGTGTGAGCAAATCGCAAAAAACTGGTACTCATATTGAAGAAGTTTATCATATCTGTTGCCTGATTTTCATTTCCTTGAAAAATAATTAAAATATCATCTATGAATCTAGCGTAGAAGATTATTTTATCCTTCAATGCCATATTATTAAAGATGAAATTCTTCTCCCAATAGGACATAACTAGATTCGGAAAACTTGATCCACATGGGGATCCCATCGCTACTCCTTTTGTTTGTTTATAGAGTTGCTTGTCAAATAAAATGAAATTATATGACAGAATTATATCAAGCAATTCTCCTACAAGAGCTATCTCATCTTTCTGTGCATTTTTATTGCGTATATTTTCAAGTACCCATTCAATGCCTTGTTGATGAGGGATGATAAGTATATAGTTGTTTCACATCAATTGAGATGAAATTATTAGTAAAAACCACAAACAGCAATCCAGCAACTCCGTAGTAGGAATTTATTTAGAACACCAGCTTAGAAATCTCTAGCGCCTCGGCCAAAAGCCTTTAACAGAGTACAGACTAAAAATACAACTAGCGTTATCTATAAAAAAATATCTAGCCTACTACTATACTAGCGAGGCAAAAAATGATAATAGCAAATGCATAATACACTCCACTGGTATTTGTACAACTAAATTTATACTAATACCTATATTGGTATACTAAACTGTGTGTGTTATGGCACATCTGGTGTGAAAAACATAGTTGGTAATAAATGATAGATAACGCTAGTTGTATTTTTAGTCTGACTATTTGGATTTCTAGTTTTCGCTTCAAAAGCAGTGTTTAGTCTAGTTGTGTTCTTTAGCAGGGCGTGTTTTGTAAGTGAGCTTTCACTTTAAGTAGTTAATTGACTTTGTAAGTACCAGCCCAGAAAGTATTTAAACTGTGACTCCTTGTTTTACTTGATCTGAAGAAGTTTGTTTATTGGAATAAACGAAAAGCGCTTAATCATTTCGGTTTGTGCTACTGTGTGGTTTCTTCTCTAATTTTGTTTTATATTAAGGATGTAACAGAATAGTAAAATAAACAGCACTGAGATAAAGCGAAGCTTGTAAAACAACAGAATGTCCAAAGAGAAAAAGCAGCTTCACAGCACCAAGTATTAAAAGTGTAGAAGGTTTTAATATGAATATTCCAATTTTCCAAAACAAAGCTTTTGGACAAACACTGATGAAGGACTTTGTTCGAAAGCTTTGTTTTGGAAAATTGGAATATTCATATTAAAACCTTCTACACTTTTAATACTTGGTGCTGTGAAGCTGTTTTTTCTCTTTGTATATTAAGGATGTACCCAAGGTTGGCTTGATTTGATCATGACGGCGAGAAAGGAATGTCTCTATTTTTTTTTTTTTTTTAACTATGAAATCCAGACAGTTTAGAGGTAAGAGACAGACAGTAGAGAAATACAAGGAAAATCAGTTACATTTCTTTAGTTTTGCAGAATGTAACTCATTTTCTTTGTATTTGTTATGCCCTCCATATGTAATTCTGAACCTCTTAGCTCAAGATATGTGGACAAAGCCTTAAATAATGGGGTACAAAGGCCCCAAAATAAGGCCTGGTTGTAAATGTTGCTCTTATAAACTTAAAAAAAGCTGCTTGAATAACAGGATTAGTGTTATCATGCATTGGCTGAACCATATGAAGTCTGAAACTGAAATGTTTGTCATTATTTAGTGACTTCACTCCTTAACGATTTGTTGGAAAACTGCAAATTTTATGAAGAAGAGACCAAAATATGAGGCAAAAATCTGGGCATTCTGTGAAAAACTGGACAGTTGAAAAATATGTATCTGTAGTATGTATATAAATCCAGCCGCTTATTGGTACTTCAGTAACTAGACTTTTTTTTCTATTGGTATATGCTCAATTTACAGTGGGTACTCTGGTTGGGATGACCAATCAGCGTGCATAGCTGATTACACTACCAGACAGAAAACATGTCAAAATATAACATAAGCCATTTCTGTGTGGTTTCTCGATTTTAAGGTGGGGACTCACTATAATGAACTTCATATGAGAAGATGTGTACCAGTTATATTAATATATAACTCAGGAAGTCATTCCCTACTTGCTTACATCCTACTTGACCATATAATTAGCCAGATGCACTACTGCTGTTGAAATATAAGGGAAGATTAGGCTTCGAAAGGCAGTCCTGGAAGCCTTACCTTTTGCATCCACTACTCAGCACCTATACATACGGAAATCTTATCATACCTCTGATATACTTCTGCATGACCACATCATTGTTTGTTATGACACTGAGTCACAATAAATTGAGTCATTGTTTAAAAAGACTTTTAAAAATAAACCAGTCAGCTTCAGAACATCATATTTCTCCTATGTAGATTTTCCTGATCCAGTCATTAGTCTTTACATTTTGAAAGGATGCGTTCATTATACCCATATTTATGCTGTGCTGATGAGGTCATAATAAGACTGAAACATGCATGTCCACAGCTAATGGGGTTTGGCTTTATTGGCCTGAATTTGTCCATTAACAGACTTAAAAAGAAAAAAGGCATGGGCATTCATAACTGCCATATAGCTGAAACACCTGAGGTCCTTAAGGGATCATTTGCATATATCCCATTATCCTCTTTTACAAGACATTTTAAGGAATCACAAAGTGAAAACTCTAGCTTGGCTGGGATTTTCGTGTAATTTTTTTAATAAGTGGTTTGGCTGTGTGTCCTGTTTAATCTTCTATTTACTGCTGTATGAAGGTAACCCTGGTTGTCGGCACAGAGGACTAAGGTTCTAAGCTGTTAATGGGCTACTTGCTGTACCCAAAGTACACAATCTGATTCCCATTCCCTTGGTTTGCATATTGTGTGACTTTCAACAAGTCACTTAACCAGACAGTGCTCTCAGGTCACCCCATAAAAGGGGCAATTCAGTGATCTTATCTAGTTAACAAATGGGAAAATGGTATTGCTATTATTTAACGGCATAATCTTTCCTTTGTCTTTTTACAAATGGGGAGGCATAATACAGTGCTTGACACAGTTCAGGATTCCAACTACATAATAATTTTTTAAAACTCTACAGTGTATATAAAATGTTCACACACCCCTGTTAAAATGCCAGGGTTTTTGTGATATAAAAAATGAGAATACAATAAGTCATTTCAAAACTTTTCCCACCTTTAATGTGACCTATAACCTGTACAATTCAACTGAAAAACAAATCTGTTAGGGGAAAAATATATAAAAATAAAAAACATACACTACATTGATTGCATAAGTGTGCACACTCTTAAATTAATACTATGTTGAAGCACCTTTTGATTTAATTACAGCATTCAGTCTTCTTAGGTACACACCTGCCATCAATTAAAGAGACTCCGATTAACCTCAAATAAAGTTCAGCTGTCCTAGTAGGATTTTCCTGACATTTACGCAGTTGTCCGCTATAGCAAAAGCCATATTTCAAGAGCTTACAAAGCATCAATGGGATATCATTTTTGAAAGGTATCAGTCAGGAAAAGGGTACAAAAAAATTTCCACAACATTGGAAATACCATGGAACACAGTGAAGACAGTCATCAAAAAGTGGAGAAAATATGGGACAACAGTGACATTGCAAAGAACTGTGCGTCCCTCCAAAATTGATGAAAAGACAAGATGAAAACTGGTCACAGAGGCTGCAAAGAGACCTACAGCAACACTGAAGGTGCTGCAGGAATTTCTGGGAAGTACTGGTTGTGTACTGCATGTGACAACAATCTCCTGTATTCTCCACGTCTGGGCTATGGGGTAGGGTTGCAAGACAGAAGCCTTTTGTTACACAGAAAAACATCCAGGCCCAGCTAAAATTTGCAAAACAATCCATCAAGTCTCCTAAAAGCATGTGTGAAAATGTGTTATGGTCTGATGAGACCAAGGTTGAACTTTTTGGACACAATTCCAAAAGGTTCCTTTGGTGCAAAAATAGCACTTTGCATCACCAAAATAACACCATCCCCATAGTGAAACATGGTGGTGGCAGTATCATGCTTTGGGATTGTTTTTCTTTAGCTGGAACTGGAGCTTTAGTCAAGGTGGAGGGAATTATGAACAGTTCCAAATACCAGTCACTTTTGGCCCAAAACCTTCAGGCATCTGCTAGAAAGCTGAAGATGAAGAGGAATTTCACCTTTCAACACAACAATGACCCCAAGCATACATCCAAATCAACAAAATTATGGCTTCACCAGAAGAAAATTAAAGTTTTAGAATGGCCCAGAGCCCAGACCTAAATCCAAAAGAAAATCTGTTGGGGGGGACCTGAAGAGGGCTGTGCACAAGAGATGTCCTCGCAATCTGACAGATTTGGAGCACTTTTGCAAGGAAGAGTGGGCAAATATTGGCAGGTCAAGATGTGCCATGCTGACAGACTCCTACCCAAGAAGACTGGATGCTGTAATTAAATCAAAAGCTGCTTCAATAAAGTATTAGTTTAAGGGTGTGCACACTTATGCAACCAGCTTATTGCACATTTTTCTATTTTTTTCTATTTTTTTCCCCTAACAGATTTGTTTTTCAATTGAATTGTACAGGTTATAGGTTACATTAAAGGTGGGAAAAGTTTTGAAATGATTTATTGTGGTCTCATTTTTTTATATCACAAAACATGGCATTTTACTAGGGATGTGTAAACTTTTTATATCCACTGTGTATACATATCTAGATAGCTTAAAGTCTGTACAAGTATAAAGATTTCAACAGTAGCAGGCCAGTCCAGCTAACTTGCATGATGAGATTCTGATTTGCAGTGTGTCATTTCTGCGCACTCTTCATTTAAAAAAAAATGGAGGTACCCTGTGTGGCAGCAGCTGCTTTGGATCATTAGAGAAATATGCATTATTTGTGTAATTCTGCAACTAAATCAAATAAAACCAAATCAGGGACAAAAACATATGATAAGCTAACATACAGCAAGGAGAGACTTCAGAAAATTTGTCTACAAAGCTCGATGTGCAATAATTTTGATGGACTACTGGCTGCAGGGCCTGCAAGGCCTAATACACTCCATGAGTTACTGGAGCTAGGAATTATACTGAAGCACAATCCAAACTGCTCAGATAAGGTGCAATCAGTGTTTATTGCTCAGGGAAGGAGAAGCTAAAGTAAGAGTTGTGAAAAATCTCATAAATGAGGATCCAGGGCTGGAATCATCACAAATTAAACGTTAACCCCTTCAGGCCTGCATTACCATCCATTCTACTGGCTAATGTTCGCTCCATGGAAAACAAAATGGACTACATAAGGCTAGAACTAACTAACCAGAGCAAGGTGAGAAACTCTTGTGTATTTATCTTCACTGAGACTTGGCTGAGCTCTAGCATAAATGACAGTGCAGTTCATGTGGAGGGACTATCATTATTTTGTGCAGATAGAATACAGTCTCTCTGTGGGAAAGCAAAGGGGGGGGGTGTCTGCATCTACATCAATAACAATTGGTACACTAGCTGTGAGGTAGTAAAAGCACACTATTCTGAGGAGTTAGAGTTTATGTCACTGGAATGCAGACCTTTCTACCTACCAAGGGAATTTAACAGTGTCAATATCACAGCAGTATACATACCTCCCAGTGCCAACACAAACAAATCATTAGCTAAACTGTAGCAGTCTATAAATGATGTACAGGTCAAATACCTGACAGAATACATATAATAGCAGGTGACTTCAATCAGGCAAACCTGAAAACAGTCTTACCTCAATACGTCCAGTATGTAGACTTTGCAACCAGAGGAGAGAATACACTGGACAAGGTCTACACAAATATTAAGCTAGCATTTAAGGCAGTACCCCACCCCCACTTGGGTAATTCAGATCACCTTGCCATTATATTGCTACCATTGTACAGACCATGGCTGATTAGGGGGAAATCATCAGTGAAGCAAGTGAGAGTATGGCCTGAGGGAGCGGTCTCAGCATTACAAGACTGTTTCGAGAGTATGGTCTGGAACATCCTCGAGGAGGTGGCCACAGTAAACCAACACATCAAGCTGGAGGAGTACACTGAATCAGTGATGGGTTACATCTCAAAATGTGTTGACGATGTGACAGTCACCAAAACCATCATCACAAGAGCCAACCAGAAACCCTGGCTAACACGTGAAGTGTACTAGCTCCTGAAAGCAAGGAATGTAACATTCATGTCTGATGATAAAGAGGCTCTCATATTGGCAAGATCTCAATTAAACAAAGGGGTGAGGGAGGCCAAACAAAAATATGGTCAAAAGATCCTGAGCCACTTCTCCGAACAAAAGGACTCCAAGCGTCTGTGGCAGGGCATCCAGTAAATAACAGATTACAGGTCCCCGTCTTCACAGTGTGATGATGATATGGAATTCATAAACAAGCTCAACATCTACTTCAGTAGGTTTGAGGAATGGAACAAGACAGCAGCAGAGAAAATCACCAACAACCAGAGCAAGGAAGAGCTGAGCCTCAACCCTGCTGATGTCAGAAGGATCCTACGAGTAGTTAACCTCAGGAAAGCAGCAGGACCTGATAGCATTCTTGGAAGAGTGCTCAGAGGCTATGCAGACCAACTAACAAATGTACTCACAGACATCTTCAACAACTCACTGAGTCAAGCCATTGTGCCCAAATGTTTCAAGTACACAAACATTATACCAATGCCAAAGAAGTCACCACCTGCTAGCCTAAATGACTATTGTCCCATAGCTCTCACATCCACTGTGATGAAATGCTTTGAGAGATGTAATAACATCCAAACTAGCTGCAGATTTCGATCCACTCCAGTTTGCATACAGACCCAATCACTCCACAGAAGATGCTATTTCTTTGGCACTGTACTTATTGCTGGGACACCTATAGAACAAGAATAGCTATCTGAAGCTACTTTTCAGTTCAGCTTTCAGTACAGTCATCCCACAAAATCTGATCAGAAAGCTGGTTCAACTGGGCATCAGCACTCCACTATGCAACTGGATTCTGGACTTTCTTAAAGATAGAACCCAGAAGGTGTGCATAGGCAAGAATACATCAGAACGTATCACCCTGAACACTGGAGTCCCACAGGGATGTATCCTAAGCTCCCTGATTTTCACCATGCTAACCCATGACTGTACTGCCAAGAACAGCTCAAAGCATATCATCAAATTTGCAGATGATATGACAGTTGTGGGCCTCATTAGGAATGAAGAGACAGCCTATAGAGAGGAGGTGAATCAGTTCAGAAGTTGGTGTTACAACAATAATCATGCACTAAATGTCAACAAGACCAAAGAAATAATTTTGGAATACAGGAAGCGCAACAGAGATCACTGTCCACTCGTAATCAATGAAGAAACAGTAAAAAAAGCACAAAATATCTGGGGGTGCACATTGCAGAAAACTTGATGTGGTCAGCCAACACAAATGCCATCATTAGAAGGCACACCAATGGCTTCTCTTCTTGTGAAGGTTGAGGAGAGCAGACCTATCATCAACGGCTCTTACAACTTTCTACAGGAGCAGCATTGAAAGTATACTGAGAAAAAGCGTTTATTTGTTTGTGCAGCACCTGGCTTGTTGGAATAAACTTTTGTGGATTTTAAGATCCGTTGGTCTTTGGCATTCTTCTTATTGGATTTATTAGTTTGGTTTTGAACTGCCACTCGTACTGTTTCTAGTTTTGTGGTGAGGAGACGGACCAGTCGAATCTTTCCATTCCTTTGGTGATATAGTTTGACTCAGCATGAGCGCCGACGGGCAAGAGGAAGCCGGTCAGACCAGGAGGCTGATAGGACAGCTCACTGAGTTAATAGACTTGCTCATGCCCCTTTGTTTAAACCTCGCCTCAGGAAGTAAGTGAACATCTGAAGGGAGTGAAGGAATGGAAGAGGTTGACAGACCTAAAGGGAAAAGAAAAAGGGAGCTTATTGGTGACCGTAATGGAACCGGCGACCCAGACGAACCTTCAAGGACTGATTTCAACCCCATGGATACACCTAGAATCCTGGAAGCAGGACCCAGCGACGCTGAGGCGAGGAGGGACAATAATTTTTACGAAATGGGCGCAAAACCCAGAGCTAAATATTCAGGGGTTATACAGAAAGGTACTGTTTCTAATAATGAATATACCAAAACTATGGATGAATGGCTTAAGAGAGACTTTGTATTTAACAATATTAACAACAGTAACAAATGCAATAATGGCCATGTGGATGGCGACTCATATTTGGTCAAACTTGATAAATTGAATAATATTATGATGAAATATAGAATATACACTATTGAAAATGCCTATCTGAATGAATGTTTAAGAAGGGAAATAGTCCCTAAGGGTTTGAGGGTTTATAAATACCCTAATAATGTGCAAATTGGCTCACATTTACACGAATGTTTGGTTAAAGTGTTCAATAATTGTGGTCTGGATGTTATGAAATTAATTATTGAAGAAAATGAAAGTAAGCAGCTTGAGCTGGGAAGGGAGATTGATGAACTAGATAAATGTATTAAATCTGATTTAATTTTGGTATTAAAGAAGAAAGGGACAAATACTTCAAAATAAGTAGAGAAATAGATGGCAAATGTGAGGAAATAATACAGCATAAGATAGGAAAGTTAAATAGGGACATTAATGAGTATGAGAGTAATACGAGTTACCCGAAACCTGTATATCAAGGTAATAACTCAAATGGTTTTAAAAGGAAATGGAATAATAATTATCATGAAAATAAAAGGATGTATGGTAATAGGAAGGAAGACAAATGGGAAGAGGAATTATATGATACGGATTTTCCACCACTTGAGGGTATGAAACCTATGTATTTCGAAGCTCAATCTTACAGGGGAAATTTTCAGAGGAGGGGGGGGAGAGGAAGGGGGAGATATTAGTGGTCAATACCCCCTTACCTGATATAAATGTTTCCAATAATGACATCAAAGGTGTTGATAATGTGAAATATACCTATTTGGATTTTAGTATTTATAACTTTAGCAACTTAACCTTAACTACTGAAAAACTTCTCCCTCCTCAGTAAAGGGTTGAAATATATACCCATGACTAAGGGGGATTTTACACGAACTATTCTTGATGTGAAGTTGTTTGTAAGGAAAATTAACCTAGAAATATTAGCCTTAAGGGCGGGCCTGAAGAGAGAAATGGGTATGGAGCCTGGTTTAACTAGAAAATCGACATACAACCCTCCTTTACTACCACAGCTTAGAAACTTTGAAAATGTGTTGGTAGATGAAGTTAGGAAAAAGCTTGATAAGGTCTGGTGTAATCACAATTTGAGTATGGAAGAGGAAGAAGTGCTATGTGACTTGAGTAACAACCATTTAGTTAGAATTATGAAACCGGACAAAGGAGGTGGAATAGTCATAATGGATAAAATAATATATGATGGCAAAATGAATTCCATCTTGAGGGACGACAGTACATATTCTGTAGTCTCTTTAAATGAGGTTAATGTAGCCTACAAACAAATTGATAATTTACTCCAGGACTTTTTGGTTGAGGAAGTAATTGACAACAAAATATTAAAATTTTTGAAAGTAAGTAAACCTAGAATAGCAACAATATTTGGAATACCAAAAATCCATAAAAATATGTGTGACCCCCCCCCCCCTTTAGACCCATAGTGTCGGCAGAAGGTTCTAAAACTGTCCCTTTGGCCAAATTTGTAGATTACAAAACCAAGCATATATGGGTTAACAACCAAGTTATTCTTAAGGATTCTTGGGATTTTTTGAGTAAATTGAAACCAGAAATGTATAAAGAAGATGTACTCTTCATTACCATCGACATCATTGATTTATTTAGTTGTATCCCTCATTCAGAAGGGATGGATATGTTTGAGGAGAGTGTGTTTGGAGACAGAGTATTAAGTCAAGTGGATAAAATAGCTAGTGTTGCATTTATGGACACAGTATTAAAGTATAATTTCATTATGTTTGAAGGTGAATATTACCAACAAAAATCTGGGGTCTCCATGGGGGCAGCTTGTGCCCCTACATACGCCAATATAATGTTGTCAAAATGGGAAGAGAAATTTATTATCAATTCTGGGTTTAACAAATATTGGCTATTATACAATAGGTTCTTGGACGACATTGTTATTTTTTGGGTAGGGGGACACGCGAGATTTTTGGATTCTATCGAATATATTGGTCAAACCACAAGTTTTCTGACGTTTACATATACGATAAGTACTGAAACTCTCAGATACTTAGATATAGAATTATATAAAAGTAATGGGAAATTTGAAAATAAAGTATTCAGAAAAGAAACTTATGTTAATTATTTTTTACATTATAATAGTGCTCACCCCTCACATAGCAAAAGAAATATTGTCAAGGGACTATTCGTAAGGGGTTCGAGAATGACTTGTTGTGATATTAACTTTTATAATGAATGTAAGATATTGGAGAAAATGTTTTTGGATCGTGGATACCCCACAGTATTTGTAAAAAATATCAGGGAAGAAGTAGAAAGAGGTAGAAACGACAGGTTCAGACCCATTATAGGTAGGGGAAATCACGTCAATAATAGTATTTTAAAACCTGATAAGAACATGAATAATAATAACCAGGAGTCATTTACAAGGAGCTTAGTGGTGGAATATAATACTTCCAATCATAAATTGAAGGATATCTTGAATAAAGAATGGAAAAAATTTTCTTCCTTCACTGATATGGAAGAAATAACTAATATACAACCAAGAATAGTATATAAGAATTCTCAAAATTTAAGGAATATACTGAAAAGGAATATGTGTATTAAATATAAAAGTGACAGGAACAAATTGGGAACATATAAATGTGGTAGATGCCAGCAATGTCCATACATTATTAATAAAGGTGAAATATATGTGGAGAGTAGAAAAAGATGGTTAAGAAGTAGTGGTTTTTATAACTGTGAAAGTAAAGGGGTGGTATACCTGGTTATTTGTCAGAAATGTCAGGCTTTTTATGTGGGCAAAACCGAAAGGTATTTAAAGAGAAGAATATATGAGCACACATATGACATTTCGAGAGGGAAACACACCAATGCACTTTTCAAGCATTCGATTAGTTGTACAGGGTTTAAATATGAATTTTTTGTGTTGGATCAAATAAGACCTGACATAAGAGGTGGCCTGTGGGAAGAAATCTTGGAAAGTAAAGAACTTTGGTGGCAGGTGAACCTTGATGCAAGTACTAAACCAGGAATGAATGAACTTTTAACCATCTCTCCACTGCTCAAACTGAGAGCTAATAAAATTTAATGTAATTAAAATTTTGGACACTAGAGGGGGTTTATACACTACATCCTTATTTATCATAGTTGTATACAGGATATTAGTAATATACACATAAACATATATTCTTGTTGGTTTCCTAAACACAATTAGTAGACAATATAATTTCAAATCTAAGATTTTAGGCATGAATTTTAGGATAGATTTTTTAAACACCTATTTATTTATTTATTTGTTTTTATATATCAAATAAGTGAATCATAAGGGTAACTGCAATGTAAAGCACTCAAGCACTTTAGGAGATAGGCATTAATATTTATTAGCTGTGTAATGCAATTTGTTAATTTAAATTTTTTAGCAGTGTTTTCATTAGATCTAAGATAATTGATTTACCTTGGAAATGGTATTTAAATTTGGGGAAATTGATTCTATTTTGTCTGATGAAGTCCTTGGTTATAGGACGAAAACGCGTCTAGTGTAATTTGGTGAAGAAAAGCGTTTATTTGTTCGTGCAGCACCTGGCTTTTTGGAATAAACTTTTGTGGATTTTAAGATTCGTTGGTCCTTGGCATTCTTCTTATTGGATTTATTAGTTTGGTTTTGAAGTGCCACTCGTACTGTTTCTATACTGAGAAACAGCTTTACAGTATGGTAATGAAGCTGCTCTGCTTCTGAGCACCAGTCCCTCCAGAGGGTAGTGAAAGTGGCTGAGAGGATTATTAGGAACTCCCTCCCATCTTCACTAGACCTGCACATGTCCAGAAGTCTCAGCAGGGCAAGAAAAATAACCAGGGATAGCACTCATCCTGCTTACAAGCTGTTCTCACATTTAACATCAGGAAGACACTTTTAATACATACGCTGCAAAACCATGAGATTCAGAAACAGCTTCTTTCCACTAACCATCAGGTTACTGAACTCTAGGAACAATGCCCTTCACACTGGACATTAAGGTATACCTCCTAACCATACCAAAGTACTCAGGTTTTTACCAAGTTTTGGGGTCCAAATAATAGGGTGCCATGATTCCCGAGTGGCACTCCTTCATTTCCGAATTTTTCCCAGCTTTTATTACATTTTTTTTCTCTTTTTGAGCTGACATTATCAGATGTGTGATGAGGTCTGCTCCATCAGCCTGTCAGAATTGAGCTCTACGGCTCACATGCACACATTTCCGGCTGGCTGCTGCGAGTGGGAAGGGCGTTTTTAAATGGTGAAAATGGAAACATTTACTTGGATCTGCATCTGCGAGTGGGAAGGACTGCTTGAATGGTGGATGGAAACATTTATTTATTTATTATCTTCTGGGTACAAGAACTGCTGATTGATTTGGATCTGCGAGCCGAACTGGGTACTACAGAGCTTTCTCATGAACAGACTGCTTTTTGAGGTATTTTATTACTGCTTTTATCTTCTCTTGAGTTGAGCTGAGCGGAGTGTGTGTCTATGTGTGTGTGTGTGTGTGTGTGTGTGTGTGTGTGTGTGTGTGTGTGTGTGTGTGTGTGTGTGTGTGTGTGGCCAGATATAACTGTTTTGATCCTGTGCTATGTGGTCCTAAGAAGTCTGCAGAAATGCAGCAGGTCTGCTCCTCTGCACTTTTAGTCCTGCCATTTTCTGCTATGATACATATTTTATATGGATAATAGTCTGGCCTAATTCACAGCAAGTCTCTAAAAGAGTATCTGCAACAAGATGAACAGAGAATTCAGGATTTCTTTGTAGAAAGAGATGCAGTGCTGTCATGTATATGATAGATACTTTACTTTTGCTATTTATCTATCAGTCGTGTGTGTGTGTGATCTATCAGTCGTCTGTGTGTGTGTGTGTGTGTGTGTGTGTGTGTGTGTGTGTGTGTGTGTGTGTGTGTGTGTGTGTCTGTGTGTAAATGCCCCAGGTGAACACACCTTAGGTTCATAGGTTCATAGGTTCATACTAGGTTATCTGCCTTGGGGCAATTATAAGCCTAGCCCGATTCTGTATGGCTTACGCCACCCCTTGATTTGAGTATACTGTGCCCTTTTTAAGGTTTAGTTTACTGTGCCTCTGTCTAATAGTGACACGGGAGTAATCCCTGAGACAAACCTATGATCCCCCATCCACTTATCGAGATTCTTCTTGAAGAGATTCAGTGAGGTGCTCTGCCTTACATGAACTGGAATTCTATTCCAGAGCGAAGGGAGCCTCTGGGTTATGAACCTGTCCCTCCAGCAAGTTCTATTTATTTCTGTGCTGAGGTTCAAGTCCCTCAAGCGTGTGGCTCTAAGGGATTTAGATTTACTGAGGTGGAGCATGTCCATTAATTCTGGATTTGACATAGCTTTGTATGTCAGGCATAGATCGCCTCGAAATAGGCAGTATGCAACTGAGTAGAGCTGGAGTTTTTTTAACCGAGCAGCATATGGCATCTATTTGAGACCCTTGATCCTCTTGGTGAGATACTTTTGAGGTCTTTCTAATTGCTGCAGGTGTCGGGTAAGGTACATCCCAAAAGGGGCATTGTATTCTATGATGGGCCTGATGAGGGATGAATAAAGGGGCACGATTACCTCTCTTGATCTAGATGTGAAACCCTTCGTCATGAGGTGGGCTATGTAGAAGGTCTTTCTAACCACTTTGGCAATGTGGTTTTCAAAGGAGAGATTGCTATCAACTTGGGTCCCCAGGTCTCTAATAACTTTCTCTGTACTTAATGGGTTTCCGCCTATGTGGTAATTTGTGGGCACATTGTTTTTGCCAAAGGGTATGACTATACATTTTTTTGGCATTTAGCTTTAAACCATGGTGCTGGCACCAGTTATCTGTCTCTGTGAGACCTTTTTGAAGGATGTTTGTGTCAGCTGGAGAGTTGATTATGGCGCCCAGTTTGCAGTCATCTGCGAACTTGGTGAGCCATAGTCCTCCCACGTTTGCCTGTACCTCGGAAAAGTATATACCGAACAAGAGTGGTCCCAGGACAGAACCCTGTGGGATGCCACTTGTGACCGGTTTCGAGTCTGACATGGCTCCAGCAACTCTCACTCTGTGGGTTCTGTCTTTGAGCCAGTTTGTGACCCATCTTGTGACATAGGGGTTTATATTTAAGCTGGATAGCTTATCTATGATGCCTGAGTGGGGTATTGTGTCAAATGCCTTTGCAAGGTCCAGATAGGCTGTGTGGACTACCTTCCCTTCATCTATGGCTTTGGTGACTGTTTCAAAGAAGTCAACCAGGTTCAAAAGGCAGGATCTGCCCTTGACAAAGCTGAACTGGGTAGGATCTAGTGTCTGTAGGTCCCCAATGTCTTTGTTTATGAGCTCCATGATGATCCTCTCCATAGCCTTGCAGACTAAGCTAGTCAGGGTTATGGGGCGATAGTTTCCAGGGTCCATAGAGGCTCCACCTTTGTGGAGTGGGACTACTGTTGCTGTACGCCATTCAGTGGGCACATATCCTGTAGTGAGGCTGAGATTGTATAGCTGTTTTATTTGAGGGATTAGTTCCTCTTGTAGTTCATGTAGGACGCAACCTGGGACGCCATCTGGTCCCATGGAAGCAGTGTTTTTTGCTTTGGAGAGGGCAGCCTTCACCTGAGCATCTGAGATGTTTGGGAGGCAGCCCTCTGCCGGGATAGATACTTGCTCTTTTGGGGGGGGGTGGAGAAGTTAGCACTGAACCTGTCTGCCAAGATATTGGCAATGTCTGTGGGTTCAGTGTATTTTTGTCATTTAGAATCAACTCAGAACAAGTCTGGGAGTTGCATCCCAGGTTTCTAACATAACTGAAAAAAGCCTTATGATTGTCTTTGGTGTCCTGTGCAATTTTTCTCGAAGCTGGCCTTGGAGGATTTTATGAGGGATCATAAGTTTTTGCTAGTACTGATCAGATATGCCTTCCCTATTAGGGATTTTGCTCTATCATGTAGTAGCTTCCTCCTTCTGTTGTACAGTTTATTTATGGCAGGGGTCCACCAGACTGGACGCCTGCCTTTGGATGATTGGGTCTTGGTTTTGTTTGGGATAGCATGATCCATGCATTCCTGGAGATGTCCGTAGAATGCATTTATATAGGATTCTGCAGTTTGGGCTGTAGTTTCCACTGGCCCTGGGGCCTTGAAGGATTCCACTTTGGTTTTGAGAAGTGAGAAGTTCACTTTTGAGAAGTTTTTCACTGTGGTTTTCTGGGCTGGGGGTGGGGTCGGGATGTGGACATCCAGAGAAATTAATTTATGGTCTGATCTTACCAATGAGGATATAATTCTGGTGTGGAGCATAGAGTCCCCATGTTGGTAATGATCAGGTCTAGTATGTTGTCCCCTCTTGTGGAAGTGGTGACTAGTTGTTCCATAGCATTTGAGTTTATAATTTCCAGGAATCTTTGGGCTAAGGTGCTGGGGCTTGAGTAGTGCTTCCAGTCAATGTTTGGTTAGTTGAAGTCGCCAAATATAATGGTGTTCGGAGAGATCTTCATGTTCTCCAATGTTTTCAGGAAAGCCGAATGGGATTCCTGACTTTGAGAGGGTGGTCTGTAGGATGCTATAAACTGAAAAGCAGTCTTGCCCACTGTTAGTTGCACATGGATGGTCTCCGATACTTCGTGCAATGCCACTAACCTGGAGGTATGGATATCCTTGATAAATATGGAAACTCCCCCTCCTTTTGTGGTTTAGTCCGGGTTTTGGGGCCGGAAAGCATGATATGAGGTATAGCCTGGTAGTGCTGGGGTGCTCTCTGGAGCCTTGAACCAGGTTTCTGTCACTGCACAGATATCGATGTTCTCCATACTGAGGAGAGCTTGAGTGTGCATCTTGAGGTTAAGACTTCTGGCATTTAGCAGCATTACCCTTAGTTTCTTGTTCCTTGTGCTGTCTATGGGGGTGGGTTTGACTTTTGAACCTTGCCTAAAAAAGGCACTATGGGGGTGGCAAGATCCTTTGCCAATATCTGAAAGCCCAGTGGTGACAGGTGCAAGCCGTCCCTAGCGAAGCAACGTGGCTTGTCGAGCATGTCATCCCAGGCTGACAGACACTGGATCCCCTTTGAATGACACCAAAATTTTAGCCAATTGTTAAAATCGATCATTTTGTCTTTGTACTGTGGCATCATTCTAGGTGAGGGTAAGATGCTGCTCAAGGTCAGTGTCATACCAGCCTTGGCTACATGATCAGAGAGCTCCTCTATGTCTCTTTTCATGTAGTCCAGGGAGGTACGTCTCAAGTCATTCACACCAGCATGTACAATGACTGAGTCATATTTGTATTTGCTTTGGAGTGACCTGAGTGCTTGCGTTATGTGTCGGATCCTAGCACCCGACAGGCAGCTCACTGTGACCTTCTCTTTATTCAGCCTGGTGAGTGGGACGTCAGTGTGTCTGACAATAGAGTCACCTATAACAAGAGTACCTGGTGGCTAGTGGTACTCAGGCTCAAACCCTGTACATTGGGTACAGGAAAAGAGAGCCTCAATTCCCAAGCCACTGCCACGTATGAATTTGTGCCTCATATTTTTCTTCTGTTCCTCATAAAATCTGTGGTTTTCAGGATTTTTGTGGCAAATCACTAAAGGATTGAATTCAGTGAATGATGACAGGTATTTGAATTTCAGACTTCAGATTCTTCAGAAAATAAATGGTAACACAAAACCTTTTATTCTAGCAATTTTCTAAGTTTGTAAGATCAGTATTTGAAATTTGTCCCTATTTTGGGACTGTATTTCCCCATTACTAGCTTTGTCCAGGGTTTTTATGCTAAGACATTGAGAGCTATGGTTAGAAGTGAGAACTGAATTCTGTACTCCCCCATTATTGGCTTTGTCCAGGTTTTTTTGTGCTAAGAGGTTGAGAGCTATGGTGAGAAGTAAGAACTGAATTCACTAAATGATAGCCATTTAAGTTTCAGTCTTCCTATCTTTCAGGAAACTGCTGATTTGGCATAGTGGTATGTTGCTCTGACTGCAGTGCACAAGGTCATTTGGCCAAGACTTGGCAGTGAGATACATGGTGGTAACACATTTTATTCTAGCAACTTTCCAAAATTATACAAGCAATGCTTAAAATGTGTCCCTGGTTTTTCGCCTTTTGCCCCCCCCCTCAAAAAAAAAAAACTGAAATTGAAAATAAGTGCGAGAAGCTGTGCAAGATGCCTATGGCTTACACTACTGTCATTCTATTTTCATATATATATATATATATATATATATATATATATATATATATGGGTTCCCTTCACATGGTCGACATTTCAGAATGTTGACATTCATATGGCCGAGACCATATGATCAACATTCGAAATGTTGACCATGGGGAACCGGCATCTTCGTACAGTGCGGATTTCCACTTCCGCACTGTAGTGCGATCTCGGAGTTGGTAGTATACTTATGTTCTGGGGGGTTTGTGGGCGGAGACCCCCACGGGGGTGGGCAGCCCTCTACTAGCAGCGTGAAGGTACTTTTTTTTTGTTTTTGTTTTCTACTTGTATGGTTGATATTTTGAATGTCGATCATATGGTCTCGGCCATATGAATGTTGACATTTTGAAATGTCGACCATATCAAGTAGATCCACACACACACACACACACACATACATATATATATATATATATATATATATATATATATATATATATATATATATATATATATATATATACACATACATACATATATTGTGTGTGTGGAAGTAGACTTTTATGATGCAAATGTTCTGAATTGGATAGTTTTGTCATTATTGGTTCATGCATTTTGTTTTATTGCCTAATGGAAAAATGTTCAAACAATACATTTAAAATGCACTCTAAGTCTAACAACTGTGCTGTATTATACAAGGAATATAATTTAATAAAGTCAGGAAGGTGTATCAAAGAACACATGTATGTTTCTTGTTTTGTGTGGAAGGGGCCTGTGCTTTGAAAACAGCCCAAATGTAATCTTTATCCACCACTGGCCAGATGCATTTTCTTTGGATGTGGTGTGGGTTTCAATGCTGTTTCAATGAATGTGAGTTTCAAGGACAGAGAAATTTTAATGCTAAGTCTATTTTCATTGTGAGACAGTATTGCTTTATTTAGCAGATGTCTATTAGTGTTTGTGCATTGTGCTATAAAATGTAAAAATAAAATCCAAATAATCACTGTAGAAGTAAAGCAGTATATACACATTAGTGTTTATGGTAAATGGGGTGAAATAGCCAGGTAACAGTACACTGGAATGGCTGCAGGGGGACTCTGGTGCCATATTTTGGTTGTCTGTTTTACAGTTTGTGTTTGAAAATTGATATCCCACAATTCCATTATAGTGGGTGGGGTTACGTAATTATGTATGCACATTTTATGTTAATCAGCATACATATTTGTACCTATCTTTCATGGGCCTTGTCCAGATTTTTGATGTTTCCAGGTTAAGAGGTTATGCATTAAGTTAGTAATCCAACAATACTGAAAAGTCTCTATAGTGCAATATGTAGCAAGGGCTTACCCACACCCTGACAGCAAAGTCGGCAGTAATCAAACACTACTATCTTACTGTGCAGTATAAATGTAGACCTTAAATCAGTCACTTAAGTGCATTTTTTTCCAGTGAAAATAAGCTAATAACCTAGTGATGAGTGGCAATCTGCTAAATCAGTGCAATAATGGAAGTATTTATTATTGTTGCATTTATCTGTGTCTATAGAATTTTCTGTATTATTGTCATGTTAAATGTAGTCTGTTTTATAAGGACAATAAGCCCAAAGAAACGGTTAAAGAAAAGTGACTTAGTTCGCACTTGTGTGAATCAAAGTGACAATAAAGTTTACTTTGACTTTGACTTTGATTTAATGCTCCCAAACAGAACTTGTTTCCTTTCAGACATATTGGGCATAAATGGGCAAAGCCGAGGAATGTTTCCGTGGGTCATGCAGCTGCAGCAATTTTACTGAATGAAGTTCACAGTGCTGCATCTTCAGAGTATTCTTTTCCCTAGAGTTTTATCTAGTTTCCCCATTATAAGTGAAAAGGATATTTCTTAGTACAGATCCCTGTAGTACCTCTGCAACAAGTGTGTGTGTGTGTGTGTGTGTGTGTGTGTGTGTGCATGTTTATGCATGCATGTGTGTGTGTGTCTGTGCGTGCATGTGTGCATGTTTATGCATGTGTGTGTGTGTGTGTGTGTGTGTGTGTGTATATAAATGTGTGTGTGTGTGTGTGTGTGTGTGTGTGCATGCGCATGTTTATGCATGGGTGTGTGTGTGTGTGTGTGTGTGTGTGTGTGTGTGTGTGTGTGTGTGTGTGTGTGTGTGTAGGGATCAGAGTTGTGAATGACTCTGTGTTGTTACGGCTGAAGGTAGTGCACCATGTTAGACCTGAGATGCCAGTATTTAGTCTCTTAAATTTTCTTCCTAGGATAGAGTGGTTGACTATATCAAAGGTATTGTAGAGGACTTCTGAAGTGCTTCATTGGTACCTCCTGCACCTGCTTTAGTTAGAATGTGCTAAAAGTTTTTTTTAAGGACAAATAAATAACTTTGGGCAGAGGGTGCACATATGCCCTTTGCTACTTTGTAGATGGGTCTTTTATTGCTTTGGAATCTATATCTTCCTCAGTAGTTCTCCATCTCTACAACCATAAGTCGCTCATGATAAATGAACCTCATCATGCATTAAAAAAAAATCAGAACACTGCATATGACTCCTTTTTATCTGTTATATCATCTGACAATGCTAATTATTATGCATTGCTCAGAACACAGTGTAATTGTGGGTAGCATAGTGGTGTGGTGATTACAATTACTACATCACCCCAAGAGATAGTCCAGTTTGTTAGTTTTTTCCTGGTAAGTCAGTTTCCCTCTAGGCCTCAAAGACAGTCTAAAGGTGTGCATATGCAGAGTGTGTGTGTGTGTGTGTGTGTGTGTGTGTGTGTGTGTGTGTGTGTGTGTGTGTGTGTCTGGGTGTGGGTGTATGCTTATGTGTGTACATGTGCATTGTACAGTAGGCCAGCATCCTGTTGAAAATGGGTTTTCAATGCTTTACACCCCCTGATTGACAAAATAGTCACTAGCATCCCTGTGACTATATGAAAGGATACAAGTGGGTTATCAGAGACTGGCTGGACAAATACATGGATGAACAATGTACCAAATAACTGTCAGGGAAAATAATGTTCTTCATGGTTCTTCACAAAGTTAATGCCAGCTAAAAGAAATCCAGCAAATGCAGAATCAGATAAAGAAGGCTTGCCACTCAGGCTTTAGAATTCATCATTGTCTAATGAGAAATTCAGCCATTTTCTGGCCTCTGTATCTTCATCAGTTGCATCAGCAGTGCTACTTGTGTTTTATCTTTAACAGCATTGTTACCACTTTACAAGCTCTGACACCCTCTTAAGCTGAATATTTTTAAGCTATAATTCACTAGCTGATATCACTACTGCGATACATGTATGTCACTGCTGTAATACATGTATGTCACTGCTGTAATACATGTCTGTCACTGCTGTAATACATTTATTAGTCTTCGTTTTAATGCACTAATCATGTTAATGTAACTCATTTATGTTTCATTGTAGTCCCATACTTAGTTTTTTATTTGCTTCCTCCTACTCTCTATATCTATTTTTATCCTTTCTTTCATGTATTTCACTTAGGGTATGCTTAAATATTAAATATTTCTATATAAAGTTTCACTGCACGTCTGTATAAATGTACTCCTACTATATTAGTTGTTTACTAGGCTTTAGCATTAAGAATGATAACTGCAATTAATACGATGCTATAGTTAGCTTATAAGTGTATTCTTTATGTTCTGACTCCCTTGCATACATCTGCAACAATTTTTTTGTTATTTGTTTTGTATTTTGATTTGTCATTGTGTACTGTTACTATACTTTGCCTTGGTAAGATTTAGACATGTCTTCATAGGTTCATAGGTTAGTAGGTAAGTACTTGGCTAGCTGCCCTTGTGGGCCATTTTAAGCTTTGCCAATTTCCCTTTATGTGCTCAAAATAATGTATCCCATATGGTTAGATAGTGGTCTTCCCCATCTTGTAGTTGATAATTATATATCACCCCAAATAAGAACAAATGGGATCATAACATACATAATTTGAGGGGACCCACACATAGCATAAAGCATTTAGGAGCTGCCTCTGTCCATTAAGTAGCACAGGGTGCAGTCTTGGGGTAAATTTTCTATTTCCCAACCACAGATCTGAGTTGCTCTTGAAAATGGGTACCAATGAAATTTTGTTTTATGTGAATGAAGAATCTGTTCCACAGCACTGGTATCATCTGTGAGATATACGTGTCCCTCCAAACCATGCTGTTGATGTTGTAGAAGAGGTTTAGGTCCCCAGCTTAAGTATTTCTTAGGTTCATAGGTTCATAGAATGATACTAGGCTATGGTCCCAGATGCCCTTATACACCAAGCCAAGAATTTTGCCCATCTTCCCTCAAAGTCTGCACCTGTTTCCCCGGGACTTATGTGGGATCCCAGTGGTGTATTTTCTGTTTCCCATCTAGTCGTCCAGGTTCCTCTTAAAGAAGGCTAAAGAGGAACTCTGCTTGACATGGAGAGGGAGTCCATTCCACAGATGGTGGAGTCTTTGAGACACAAATGACTTATGGATATGCAGCAACTCCATCAAGGCTGGGCCTGAGATGGCCTTGTATGCCAGACATAGGTCACCTCTGAGCAGTCTATATAAGACTGAGTACAGAGACAGGACTTTTAGCCTATCTGTATAGGACAGATGTTTGAGACCCTGGATTTTCCTGGTCAGGAACCTCTGTGGTCTCTCCAGCTGCTGCATGTGATTACAAGGTACATGCCGAAGGAGGCATTGTACTCGATTATGGATCTGATAAAGGAGGAGTACAGGGATGTTATGACATCCTTGTTCCTGGATGAAATACCCTTATTTATGAAGTGGGCCATGTAGAAAGCCTTCCATACAATGGCGGTAATGTGGTGGTCAAATGTCAGATTGCCATCAACCTGGGTGCCCAAGTCACTCATGGCTGATTGCATGCTTAGTTCATGGTTATTAATATGATAATTAGTGGGAATGCCATTTTCCATAAAGAGGACAAGGGTGCATTTCATAGCATTCAGTTGGAGACCATGCTTTTGGAACCAGACATTAGTTTCGTAAAGCCATCTTGGAGGATGTTCACATCACTAGGAATTTAAGACAGTGCCCAGCTTCAAGTCATCAGCAAACTTGGAAGCCACAGACCACTACTTTAGGCTTGTACCTCAGAAAAGTATATTCCAAACAGTTGAGGCCCCCAGATCAGTCCTTGGAGTACACTGCTCATTACGGGTCTACTACTAGAGGTGGTTTCCCCAATTTTGACTGAGTAGGTTCTATCAGTGAGCCAGTTAGCTAACCATCTGGTATCATAGGGATTGATGCCATTTGACTTGCTGATGTGCAATAAATCCTGTGCCTTATGTGTTATTTACTTTGCACTTTGATTGCTTGTCCTTAAAATGTAACTTTTCTGTGCTCTGAACCCAGGTCATGGCTGCCAAGGGTCCTAAACCAGACCATACACACAGTTAACTAGCACAATCAATAAATAAACACCTGAATACTAATAATCAGGGAAGAGGGTTTGATTCACTTGTCCTATTTCTATGCTGTAGTCTTAGGCTTTAGCGTCTATTAGAACACTTTGACTGCTTTATACATTTATTGATTTTTATCAAAATCCTGCTATATGAAGTCATTATTATACTGTCTTACAACTGTCACACAGGAATACTGCTTTGATATTTTAGGTAGGAGAAGTGTATAAAAGGGAACAATAACAATGCATGTATCAAAGTGCTTGACAGAGTCATTCTAAAACAGAGATGTGGATTTTGTATAAGCAGTTTTGCTTTTTGTTTTGACTGTGTTGTTGTTTTATCTTTAAGACTATTATCATAAGCAATAAAAGTAATGGCTAAACATTTCACTCTGACCTTTGCAGGTCTTTAGTATAATTGTAGGAGTCACAATAAAGAATATCAGCTCCTGTCTTGTTTTTTTTTTAACTCTATTATAAACTGATTAGACTGACTATTACTGTGCTCATTTTTTCTCATTGCTAATTCCTACCTACCACATCATATCACCACACTAGTGAAAATGCAGATCACTAGTTCTGATGACATCATAACTGCTGTAACATATTAACTTATTACCATGTTAGTTGCCTGTATATGGCTGGAATACTGTTATTCTTTTTTCTTGTTTTCTTTCTTCTTTTGTTCACAGTGTTTTTTTTGAAGTGTGGCATACCTTAGCATCTTTGTAAAATGCCAAGTCTTTTTTTTTACCAGTTGATATTCTACATGGTCTAATAAAGCTGACATGTTGCAAAAAAAAAACAAATAATTAATGTTAACAGTAATAATGATGATGATAATGATAATAATAATAATAATAATAATAATAATAATAATAATTGCTGTAGCATAACCCCCTCAATCACTCTGGTGTGCCTGAGCCTAATAGAAGCCTTATCCAGTAAGCTGAATATAGCTGAATAATGAAACGCAGCTCAGGGAAATCGTGGATAGAGGTAGACAGCCATACAGACAGACTGAAATTGTAATAGACTAGGCTACTGGCAGAACAAAATATGTTGAAGCAAGCTCTGCAGTGAAATCACTGCCAAATATTTTGACTTCTGAATAATATTTAGACGGGTGCAGTACACATTACAGAGAATATAAACAGCAATATGTGCAATATCGAGATTAAACAAGCTGAGTGTGCTGTTTTACTAAATTTTTATGCATACCATGTGCAACATTTTTTCAAGGGCAAAGAACAATGAAACTGAAACAATAACTGCAGCCAGACCACCACTTCATCAGTCACCACCCACACTCTTGTCTGACTAGGATATCCGATAAAGTCTTAAACAAACAGAAACTGTTTTCTCTGTTTCCGTCAAGGTGTGTAAAGGGCATACATTTTTACCACCTTACTCAAAGGATAAAATAGGTCATCCACATAGTATTTGTACACAGGTGCTACACGGCTTTCAAATACCACTGAGAATGTGGAAGCTGACAGTCCACAAGTACAAATATGTCCTGCTAAGCTGCTGTGATAGTATAAAATGTTATTAATAAAGGCAGACCACTGATTCCATTTACCACTAGGTGTCACTATAACATCAGATTATAGTTTTTGCCTCTCCAGTTTGATGAAACTGGTAAATGAAAGGGATTGTAAACATTTTAGAAGATGCTAATAAACCAGCCTCTTATATGATTCTTGCTATTTGCTTTCTTCATAATGTAACTTTTCTTGTCACATTTCATCTGTGATGTTTCTGTGTCATTTGCAATGTGCTGTTCTTGAGGATCAATTTTATGACAAATATATTTTGGCATGTCCAAACCTCTCAACCTCTAACAGCAAGAAATCTGAACAAAGTCATAAATAATGGGGGGGGGGGGGGGGCAAAGGCCCCAAAATAGGGACATGTTAAATATCGCTTTTAAAAACTTAGAATGTAGATAGAACAACAAGTTTTGCATTAGCATGAATTTTCTGAAGGGTATGAAGTCTGAAACTCATTATTTTTTTACTTCAACCCTCAATGATTTGCCAATGATTTACCAGAAAACCACAATTTTATGACAAGCAGACCAAAAATATGAGGCAAAACCTGAACATTCTGCAAAATCTGTACAGATGAGAGGTATGTACGTGCTACATTTGTATATAGTTTGGGGACCTCTGCAGATAAGCGCAATTTCACCATCTGTCTGAGTCTATGTACACCATATGCATACTTTATGTGCATACATACAGACCTCTGTGTATAAAGATTCATGCTGACTTACTGAAGGTAACTTCAGTGATTGCTGCTTTTTCCTACACACTCAAAATTTATATATGCCACCTCCATAGTTGAACAACAGTGCAGAATATGTACAGTCCCTTAGCAGTGAAAGTGATTTTCAGCGGTTTTATTTCTTAAATTGGCACTCACACAGAGACAGTCTTCACAGAGCCGTCACATTTCCATGTAAACACATCTCTGTAGGTATATCTTAATTGTAGATTAGGAACCATATGGCACATGGATCTTGTATGAAGCTCTTACATTTGTTTGGCTTATAATATTTCTATATAAACCACTGCAGTGGTTGTCTTAATTGATTAGTTAAGCTGCATGGCCATACACATGCAGAAGAAATAGAGACCTATCATTACAATGGCACGATTCTACTGAGCAAGACTTGATCACCTCTTCCTGACAAGATAAAATTAAACAAAAGCCAGGTCACTTGTCATGTTTTGTAAGCATCAATGCTTCATCAGGCAGACACAGATACCCTCTCTATGTGTAGAATAAGATTATTTACAATACCCTCATTTTACCAGGTATAACTAGATCTACACTGTCATTCAGTTTCCATGTGGAGATTAGTATACTGTTTCTAGCAAACACATGGCTAAGCGATGAACCCTTCAGCTGTCTGGCTTAGGCTTGTTGATTACATTTCTACATGCATCTGTTTACATCCCTAACAAACCTTTTTGTCTGATCAGTCATGTATTTGTGTCTCTGTAGCATTAGCAATAAGTACACACATTACTTTATCAATGATTCTTATAAACCAATCATAGAATTAAAGAATCTGCTGTTTGATGCTCTTTTTTCATTACAAAAAAAAAGAAAACACTGATGAGGCTGTGTCACTGTGCCAACAAATGATATTTGTTGGCAAAACTGATAGTGCCGTGGTTACTATGATAAGGAAACTGGACTGCCAGTCTGAAACTGTATTCATATACATAAATGACGTCCCTTATGTGGGCTCCTTGTAGCTGGTATAGGTTCTCTAATCCGTAATCATTCATAGTTAGGTTTATGTTTGTATTTGCCTACCAGGTTAGTAGATCACTTATGCACTTTCATCCACAGTGTGCTGTATGGTAATAACTGAAATCAGATGCAGTTCAAAACAACACAACAGCGCAAGTACCCCCCCCCCCCACTTACATATACAGATATATATTATAGGTGCAGAGAGACAGAGAGATTATATATGTATTATATATATATATATATATATATATATATATATAATTATATAATGCTTGCTTGATGTTACTTGGCTGATGCATAAAACAGCAACCAAAACACATCTACCAATCATTATATTACTAATACACCACATCAGCACACAATACATCAGAAAAGGCAACAAGCTTCCTTTTTCGATGCACTACCTAAACCTGACCACATTCACCTCTGATTTATCTGTATAGTGGTAGTTGTTATGGGGAGGTTTTTTTTTTATTTAGATGCAGTGTAGAGGTAGGGATAGGGGCAGCACAATGTTTGTTGTTCACCTGTACTCTAATATGCCATTTTAATAGCTCATGCTACTGAGGTCAACTGCTTCAGAAAAAGTGGCTTATGCAAGAAAAGAAGAAAACACTAGATTTTATAATTGATGGTTTTTTGGGGGTGGGCTCTCCTTTGACATTCTTACTGTCTGTGCCTCAGTGCCCCATCCACTTCTGAGTTTACCAGCCTGTCATCTTGTCTTCAAATTAACTCTGATTCTTGACTGGGGCTGGTATGGACCATAAAGTCATCTGGGGGGGGGGGGTCTTGCCTTCACTGCCTTTTTTTTCTTTATGACTCACCCCTTGCTTCCCTTCCCTGTCATTTGCACTTGCGCACTTACATCTGAGGACTACTCCCCTCTACAGACTGTGTCTCCCCTAAGGGGGTGACTTGGATAAGCACCCCCCCAGATGGACACACCCACCTCTTTGTCAGTGCTGCAAATGCCCCTGCTACTAATTGAACTCAGGTCAAATAAGCCATAGTTAGGGCCCTCTAAGCCACACAGCTGCCTTGGTTTTATAATTGTTTATGGAATTTATTAATTATGTCTCACCAGAGGATGTGGCATGGAGAGCTTCAGTCCCTGCACACATTAGTAAATAATGCCACAACAAAGGACTTTAGGTACAGAAATTGAGCTACTAGTTAATACCACAAAATAAGAGAGCTTGTCTTTTTAAACAGGCATAGTTACCTTTTGCAGAGGACTGCAGGGATGTCTGGTAACATGGTACATCTATTTGCATATTTTACTTTGCAGGTGTTCCCCGTTAGATCTGTTATGAAAATTATCAGGCTAGATAGACAATTCATATTTCAATGGAGTCAAAAATCCATAACACAAGGCCGCAAAGCTTCAGGACAGATGTACTTGATAATCTTAGGGGTTATTCAGATTTGTCTGCTCAGTTTAGCACACAGCTAACTGACCTAAAATGTAAGGAATGTATGTAACCAATTTCCTACGTATTTGGTGTATGTCACCTTCCTTATCAAGGGAGGATTTTTGAAATTGTATGCTGGCTTCTTAACACTCCCTCTCCCAATGGAATAAACCAGAAATTTCCAATTTGTACATTTGACTCATGTGATTCTCTCTTCTAATGGTACTTGTTTTTTTCCCATTGAGAAATGCAGAAAATCTAGCCTTTCCTAAAAACTAGGGAGTGCTAAATATTATTGAACTACACCTTCCTCCGCACAGATTTCCAAATTATTCTAACCTAAAAATGGATCACTTGGACACTGCAGTAAAAAACGTGGATATTATAGATGAGCAGGCAATGGATCACTCAGACACTGTAGAAAAAAACGTGGATATTATAGGTGAGCAGGCAATAGATCACTCGGACACCGCAGAAAAAAACGTGGATGTTATAGATGAGCAGGCATCCATTCCACATGAAAAGCTGCACCTCCCACTTCTCCATTTAAATATTCCAAGTCTGAATTTGCTTACTTTCAGAAGAAAAGAAATGTGTCAGTTTTCAGCAAATTCAAATATTTCAACCAGACTGAGGGCACAAACAACCTCAGTGTTATCATATTTGTGCATAGAGATGTATTTGTCCCACTGCAAAAATTCTGATGTTTTTATAAAAATTCTCTATGTTCTATATTTAGGATATTGTAATTCAATGAAAATACAGCAAAGCTTTTCCTATTTAACTGGACTCTTTCATCATGGTAGCATCAAATGTTATGAATGTGTTACTTCACTGTTATATGTATTACCTCTTTAACAGACTTCAGGGTTTACTATCTCAACCCTTTCTGCAATGTTTCTCGTTCAGCTTACAGTTCTTGGAGGCCCGCTAACTTTCCTTCACATGAATGGATCTCTTAAACTAGGGATGCAATAATTCCTTCCAAGATCAACAGAGGCGCATGGTTATGGTATACTGATTATTTATTAATACAGTTATTCTGAGTGCTGTGATGATCTCAGTGTCTTGATAGTTGCTGAAAGGTCAAAGTGTCATCCCACTGGATGTCCTGGTGCTCAAGCATCAATCAATAATATTACAAAGTAACTTTATAGACTTTCATTTTGTGGAATCTTTTCTAGGAAGCATGTAAAACAACTAGACCAAAAGGAAGCCCCAGTCTGTAAAAGGTTCTATGAATAACAGCTTTTATGTGGTTAACCCAGTAAAAATTGCTTTCTGAATCCCCCAAATTCACCAAAGGTTCCCCTGCACCTTAGTGGCAGGAGTGTGCAGTTACAACTTGTCTGATCGAAGACTGATGGAATGCGGCTTAGTTTTTAGCTTTTATTGGTTAATTAGTTAATTTGTTTAAATCAGTTTGCTCATTTGCTGCTTATATATATATAAAATATATATATATATATATATATATATATATATATATATATATATATATATATACACACACACACACACTTTATGCATCGTCACTTAGGGTTAAAGTAATCCCGGCGCCATAAAGTCTGCTCTTCAAATTTTCCATTAGAACTACTCAGCTTTTAGTTTTAGCACTCAAACCTGTTTCTTTGAGCTCAGCACTTGTTCAGAACTCGTTGTAAGCACTAAATAAGCTACTAATTACTATAGCACTCAACTTTCCTCACTTATCTAGAGGAAAACAGTTTTTAGTACTTAATAAATAGCACCTATCCAGGCATGTCTAAGGGTCAGCTCCTGGTGTTTTCTCCTGTCTACTTGAAGAATCTGGGCATCCTGGGGCAATGCAGCAATTGCCTCATGCACACAGACAACCCTCTCCTCCTACCACCCAGCATTACAACCTGTGAGAGATGCACTTACATAGCAAAGCTCTCTTCAACCAAGACTGGACTAAACAGTCAAGAGGAGAAGGTAAATGATGGGGGTGGGAAGATAGCATAATGGTTATGGTGTTTATCTTACAGACACAAAGTGCAGGGTTTGATTCTCACATGGGGTAATTGGCTAGGCCTAAAATGGCCCACAAGGGCATTTAGCCTAGTACTAACCTATGAACCTATGAACCTATGTAAACACTTGCACCACACCACACTCATCACATAGTCCCTCAAAACCTACGCCACCAAAACACACACATAGAAACACAAAACACACAGCTACATTCACAGAGGCTCTCAATAAAAACCTGCCCGAGCAACAGAGCCCACCAAAGCAGAAACACAAGCAACCTCCACCCCCCAACACAACCCAAATGACACATAGCCCACAAACTCAGTGTGCCACTCAACCACAGCCCATAAGGCATAACAATGTACCCAATACTCTAGTCATAGGTGACTCCATATTTAGGCACACTGATGTTCCACTCACCAGGCTAAACAAGGAGAAAGTTACTGTCAGCTGCCTGTCAGGTGACAGGATCTGCCACATAATGCACGCAATCAAGTCACTCCACATTGTCCATGCTGGTGTGAATGACCTGAGATGTTCCTCCCTGGACTACATGAAAAGAGACATGGAGGAGCTCTCCAATCTTGTAGCCCAGGCAGGTATGACCCTAGCCCTGAGTAGCATCCTGCCATCACCCAGAATGATACCACAGTACAATGACAAAATGATTGACTTCAACAATTGGCTAAGCTTCTAGTGTCATTCTAAGGGGATCCAGTATCTGTCTGCCTGGGATGACATGATTGACAGACTAAGATGCTTTGTCAGAGATGGCCTGCACCTGTCGCCCTTGGGATTCCGGATACTGGCTAAGGCTCTTGCCACCCCTATAGTGCCTTTTTTAGGCAAGGTTTAAATAACAAATTCACCACCATAACAGGTACAAGCAAGCAAAATCTGAGGGTATTGCTACCCAATGCTAGAAGTCTAAACCTCAAAATGCACTCACTCGAGGCACTCCTTAAAATGGAGAACATCGACATCTTTGCAGTATCAGAGACCTGGTTCAAGACTCCAGAGTGCACGCCTGCATTACCAGGCTATAATTCATACCACACCTATCGGCCACCTAACCTGGACAGAAAAACTAAAGGTGGAGGTGTGTCCATATTCATTAAGGATATTCACACCTCCAGGCTAGTTGCTCAGCATAATGCATCTGTGATTATCCAAATGCAACTAACTCTGGGCAATACCACAATCCAAATTGTAGCTTGCTACAGATCCCCCACAATGCCCCAGGATTCCCACTACTCATTTCTTGATACACTGAAAAATATTAGGGTACAACCCAACACCCTAATAATGGCTGATTTCAACTACCTCACCATTAACTAGGAAAACTACTCATGTTCCAAATCTTTTGCTCACCATTTCCTGGAATTTATAAATTCCAACAACTTGGATCAACTTATCCACACCCCCACCAGGGGCAGCAATATCCTAGACCTGGTCATTACCAACATGGGTGACCGGTGTCCCACACCAAAGATCAATTCCTCGTTGGTCAGATCTGACCACAAGCTAATCACCCTAGAGATCCACATCCTGCCCCCACCCCCCACTAGGGAAACTACTGTAAAAAATTTCTCCAAAGCCAGCTTCACGCTTCATAAGACAGAAGTGGCAAACTTTGCGACACTCATGCAGACGGACAATAGAGGTACAACTGCTGAATCCTACACAAATGCACTTTTTAAGCACTTACACAAGTGCATGGATCATGCTATCCCTAACAGAACAAATATGCTATTCTCCAAAAAAAAATGAAGCCAATTTGGTGTTCCCCTGCCATAAACAAACTCTACAACAGAAGAAAGAAACTGTTGCAAAAAAGAGTAAAATCACATGATTGGAGGAACTCCTTGGTCAGCCTCAGTAAGAAGCTGAGACCCCTCATAAAATCCTCCAAAGCTAGTTACGAAAACAACATCGCCACTGATTCTAAAGACAACCACAAAGCATACTATAGCCATGTCAAGCATCTCAATGGCCACACTCAGATCTGCTCTGACTTGCAGCACAATGGCACTAAATATACAGAACCAATTGATATTGCCACCATCCTGGCAGATAGGTTCAGTGCTAAGTTTACCCCTCTCTCACCCCATAAAGGGCCTATCTCTATACTGGAAGAATGCAAATTTCCTGTAATCACGGCTGCACAGGTGAAAACCACACTCTCTAAAGCCAAGAACACAACATCCATGGGACCTGACAACATCCCAGGCTGCATTCTACATGAACTACAGAATGAACTGGCACCCCACCTAAGTACCATGTTCAATCATAGCCTCACCTCAGACTTTGTGCCCACTGAATTGCGCACAGCAACGGTTATCCCACTCCACAAAGGGGGAGCCACCACGGACCCCAGGAACTACCACCCCATTAGCCTGACAAGCCTGGTCTGCAAGGCCATGGAACGTATCATCATGGAACTTATAAACAAAGACATTGGTAATCTCTAAAATCTGGACCCTAACCAGTTTGGGTTTGTAAAAGGCAGATCATGTCTCCTAAACCTGATAGACTTTATTGAAGCAGTCATAAAAGCTGTAGACGAGGGTAAGGTGGTTCACACAGCCTATCTAGATCTCGCCAAGGCTTTCGACACCATCCCCCACTCTGGAATTATAGATAAACTCACTAAACTAAGTATAAATCCCTATGTCAGAAGATGGGTTGCCAACTGGCTCACTGACAGAACCCACACTGTGAAAGTAGCAGACTCCAAATCCGACTTCAGACCACTGACAAGTGGAGTACCACAGGGTTCAGTCCTGGGTCCTCTCCTGTTTGATATCTACTTCTCTGAAGTACAGGCTAACACAGAAGGTCTTTGGTTAACAAAGTTACAGATTACTGCAAACTAGGAGCCATAATCAAAACTCTTAATGATGTGGACATCCTACAAAAGGGCCTCAATGAGACAGATGCCTGGTGTCAAAGTCATGGCCTCAAGCTCAATGCCAAAAAGTGCACTGTCATCCCCTTTGGTATAAACTCTGTACACATGAACTACCACATAGGCGGTAGTCTACTTAACACCGAAAGTGTGATAAGAGACCTTGGGACACAGGTGGACAGTAATCTCTCCTTTGATAATCACATTGCCACAGTAGTCAGGAAAGTCTTACATGGCACACCTCATCACAAAAGGTTTATCATCCAGGAAAAAAGAGGTCATTGTTCCCCTCTACTCATCACTCATTAGACCCATTATAGAGTACAACACTCCTTTTGATATGTACCTCACAAGACATCTACAACAACTGGAAAGGCTGCAGAAATACCTCACAAAGATGATTACCAGCCTCAAACAGATGCCCTATGCAGATCGTCTCAAAAAACACCAGGGTACATTTTTGGCTAGGCTTATATAGGCCCTAGGGCCAATACCCTAGTACCTACCTATGAACCTATAAAATTCATGCCAACATTCACTTTTCTGTAACGAAAAAAACAGTTTTGAGTGACTAAATATCAGCTTATAGGGCACAATCATCACACTTGCTGTGTATGAAAAACACTGTGGAAGGTAGAACCAGGGCAGACTTATTGGATGTGAGGACTATTTCCCTCATAAAACTTAAATTATAGAAAAAAATGTATAAGCCGATGAAATCCCTGATACTGACTGAGAAAAATGCCCCCAACCTGTGCAGATAAACTTGCATGACCTGAAATGTCAAAAGAAACATGGATTTGTCAGAGCTAAGTGTTGGGTTCCATTTGTAATTAATTGTCTCAGTATGATAAGTGGAAAATGACAAAGATTAAATTATTTATGCAATACAGCAGTCTGTAAAAAAATTGAGTGGCATTATTATGTTTTGTGTATTTGTTGTAGGAGTTTCATGGATCAAAGTGTGAGACTGGTGCTATAGTTTTTCTCCTTCCCTTAGTACATTTATAACAAATGGCTAGTAAGTACATGAATATGCTCCAAAGAAAGGAAAAGAAAAGAAAATAACATTAAACTAAGAGCAAATATATTGTTAAAATCAAAACCAGTATCACTGAATAATGAACAAAAAAGCACATAGAGGTTAACTGCATACAAAAAATGAGCATTGAACCAAAACAGGCTGAAATGAATAATGCCTACAATTGTGTTATATTAGCACAAATAGTCATAAAAGCTTCTTATCTGACTACATTCAAATATATTCCTGTGGAACACAGCTGGTGCTTTTAAAATATGACATACAAGTTATGCTATAATGAACCAATCTGACATCCAAGTAACCATCATAAAACTTTTTCTTACACATTTTATATACAGCGGGCCAGATTCTATAATGTTCTCGGACGCTGTTTGTGGACAGCATAGCATGCCAATGGAAGACTTCAGTGTACTTGCTGTGAACGCAATTTCAAAAGACATGCTGAAGGCAGTCCAAGTACTTAAGTATTCAGTGTAGAATAATTATGGATTCCCTGCATGCCCGTCTGATTCCAAAACACATCCCGCACACACAATGCAACTGAAATGTGACAGACTGCCATGCCAACTCCATTTCTGTAATCCTTGACGTATGCTTTATGGGTCCCAAAGAATAAAAGCTAATACTACAGAGTTCACTTAATTCTGCAACAAAAGAACAAAAAAAAAAACAAAAAAACAAAAGTGCAACCTGCTGTTAATGACCTGCAACAGGCTGTAGTGATACAAGCCATAAATGAGGCTGCGGCTGTGCACTTTAGAATGTAGCCAGCCAGAGTCAGAGCAAGGCTGTAACTAAACCAGTTGTCAGACCAGCAAATAATTGGCAGGTACAAAATAAACAGACACCTGGTGCAGGCTGCCTGTAACATGTGTGCCCCATAAATGTATGTGCATACCCTGTGAAGAAACTCCATCCCCATTGTAGATTAGAGTGTAAAGTGTGTGCTGCATCTTTAAGAAGCATGCAAGGCTGTATGTGAACATATAAATTCCAGGCACATGTGTTCCCTAGTGCCATTTTGAAGGAGCAGCCAGAGAGTGAGCATGCATGATCACAGTTATTAGTTTGCATATAAGTTACTTAAGTTAGTGTCAGTAAGCCATTATAGTGATGTGTTTGTATAAAATTAAGCTGCTTAAACAGAACCGATGAAGACTCTTTTTCATGTATTAGACATGAAAGTGACATGGTGTCAGAATGGGGATGGAAGAGAGAAGAATATTTGGAGCAATGAGGTGCATAGATGACAGTGAAGGTAAAACCAAGAGAAAAGTGCAGAAACATAGCCAGAAAGAATCAAAGGT
Organism: Protopterus annectens; assembly: GCF_019279795.1. Lineage (NCBI taxonomy): Eukaryota > Metazoa > Chordata > Ceratodontiformes > Protopteridae > Protopterus > Protopterus annectens. The sequence goes on from NC_056733.1 coordinate 771,947,769, forward strand.
AATGAGAAATAGCACACACTTTTTATTTGATATGAAAGACAAAAAAAGGGGCATTACAAGGCCACAAATCACATTATCAGGCAAACGGAAAGTACGAAAAGTTTGTTAACTAAAGAAAATGTTTGAGATAAAAGTATTCAATGAAACGAATAACAGTAAATCAAAACGAGCATGTTTAAAGCAAAACAAGTGTGTTCAAGGCAAAGTTGGGCATGTTTAGAGTAAAACAAGCAAAAAAGTATATTGGGTGTGAAAAGGGCTTAAATGAGCAAAACGAATATAATAATAAAAGAAAAGGGGCACATTAAGCAAAATAAAGCAAGGTGACTGTGTGTTTTGGCAAAGTGCTGTTTGGGCATAACTACGACTTTGTATTTTATCAAGGGCATAACTAAAGTTATTTGAAGTATCTCAAAGTGTGTAAAAGTGCTTACAGTGTGTGCTTATTACTGTGCATGTATTTCGAAGAGTTTATTGTGTGCAATGTGCAACTATTTTGTGTAATACAGTCAAAGTATAACCATTTTGAAAAGTTTCTTGTGCTGGGTGTGTCTATTCGCAAAATGCCACCTTTACAGAGTGCTTCTCATACTGTAGAGAGTTGCCTAGCAAGGTACTGCCATTTTGGGGACATTTCAGTGCGCTATATGAAGTTATTCACAGAGTGCAATAACTTCAAAAAGTTATTGAGTTTAAGGGAACAGATGTTTGATTTATTTGCATTGTGCAGTTACTTGACGTGTATCTTACACTGATAGGAGGTGTTTTCTTGCAAAAGACGACATTACAAGAGTATTACAGTGTTTCTTAAAATGATGGTAAATTACTTTAGCAGATGATGATAAATGACTTTAGCATTTTCACCCTTATTACAACATTACAAAAGTACCAAAATGCCCACAAAGTTTATTTCACAAAGTCCAGTTATTCAAAAGTGCTACAAGTTTATTTATTTGCATAACTCCAAAAAGCCCAACAAAGGTGTAAGTTCAGAGTACAAAGGCATTGGACAATTACTGGCATTAGTTTCTGGCATATGCACATGTGTGTATGTTTATACTTATTTGCAAAACGATTCACTGGTATGTGTTAATATGGTAGATGGATTTCAAAAAACCCTACCACTTGTATTTGATCAGAATACTGCAGAGAACTGGAGAATAACTGAGCAAGAGTATGATATTTTCATACAAGCAGTTTATGCAGATAGAGATGCACACAAAAGGGCATTCATTTTCTAAACCTAGCAGGGTCAGAGGCCATAGAAAGAGAGCATTCATTTGTGTATGCACCAGCAGTATATGAAGGTGAAGGTGCAGACTGTGGACCACCATATTGTTGTACAAGCAGAATCAAGGGAAGACCCTGAGTGTTTGAAGTGCAGGTTCAGAGTTAAATGTATGACCCCCCCAGACAAATATTACATTACAGAGGCATTTGTTTTACACAACAGATCAGAAACCAGGGGAGACATTTGCAGCTTATATAACTAACTTGAAAAACAGAGCTAAAATGTGTCGGTTTGGTGATTTAAAAGATGATCTGATAAAAGACAGACTTGTATTTGGTATTAACAGTGCTAATGCGAGAAAGATTTTCCTTCTTGACAGTGATTTAACACTGAGCAAAGCCGTACAGATTTGTCAAATCTATGAGGTGACAGAGAAACACACAAGTATGCTTGTATGCTTGCAAGTGACAAGAGCATCGTTTCAGTTGGCTCCAGAGCAAATGTAAATAGTATGCAACACATGGTAAACAAGAGCAGGCCTAAGCATGTGGCAGCTATAGGGTTTTCAAAGAAGCCACAAGGTTTTCTAGAAAGTTCCAAGAAAGGTGCAAGCTTCAGCACCAGCTCAGTGCAGTATAAACATGAATCCGCAAAACCCAAATCAAGCTTTATTGTTAACTGTCGCAATTGTAGTGCAGATCATGAGTCTAAAAAACAGAACTGCTTAGCATTTGGTCAGCAATGTCACAAGTGTGAAAAATGGAACCATTTCCAAAAGTTTTGCAAATCTGTAAGCCTCACACAGTTGTAAAGAAAGGTCGCACAAAAAAGCAAGTTGATCAAGTAGAGCTGAAGCAGTCAGCTTTCTATGTAGATGGTGTACCAGTGCTCGGTGAAAGAGTTGATGCAGTGAACTTATTAACAAGATGTGAAGTGTTTTGTACTGCCCAGATTAATGGAAGATCCAGTGAGCTCAAATTAGACACTGGTTCAAAGTGTAATGTTGTATCAGCAGACACATTTGCTAGAGTGAGAATTAACAAACAACTCAATGTAACCAATCGCACAAGACTTGTTGCTTATGAAGGTGAAGAAATTCAAACTGAAGGTTCAGTGATACTTTCATGTGATTTGGCCAAGAACTGTTACAACTTGTTATTCTATGTAGTCTGAAGACCAGGGCAATCTTTACTGGGTCTCAAAGATAAGAATGAATCTGCTTTCTTTTGCTAAAGAAGTTCATTACATAAGTGCATTTCCGACTTCTAATTTTTCAGTAGCCATTTTCTCAGAGTATGCTGATGTTTTTGATGACAAGTTAGGCAAACTTCCATTTGTGTATTACATGAAGTTAGACCCAGAGGTCACTCCAGCACTCAGACCAGCAAGAAGAGTTCCAATAGCTATGCAAGATAAAGTTAAGGCTCAGTTGGATAAAATGGTGTAGCAAGGTGTGATTTGTCCAGTCACAGAACCAAGTGAATGGGTGTCGTCCATGGTAACTGCTCACAAAAAAGGCTCAGATGAAATCAGAATATGCATTGACCCAAGACATTTGAACAAGGCAATAAAAAGACTGTATCATCCAATGAGCACAGTCGAAAAGGCTGCAGCTCTAATACTGAATGCCACTATATTTTCTATTCTGGATGCAAAGAGTTTGTTTTGGTAAGTGATGCTGGATCGCATATCCTCATTTCTAACTACTTTTGGTAGTCCATTTGGCAGGTACAGATTCCTAAGGATACCATTTGGAATAAATTCTGCAAGTGAAGCTTTTCAGTGTATGGACAAATTTATTTGGTTTATCCTTCTGCCATAATAGTAGATGATCTGTTGGTTGGAGGCAATGGTGAAACAGAGCATGACAGAAACCTCATGAAAGTTCTAGACAGAGAACATGAAGTAAACTTTTAGCTCAATCCTCTGAAGTACAAATTTAGACTTCCAGAAGATATGTACGTAGGTCATTTGTTTACAATTACAGGCTTTTGACCAGACCCAACCAAACAAGCATTTATTCTTGGAATGTCAGCACAAGATAATGTACAAGCTTCACAGCATTTTCTGGGCATGGTCAACTATTTAGGTAAATTTATACCAGACTTCAGTGAATTGACAGCAACTTTAAGAGAGCTCACACACAAAAATGTTGCACGGTTATGGCTGGAACAGCACCAGAAGGCATTTGAAGACCTCAAGCAGAAAATTGCCACCCCACCTACATTAAGATACTATGATGAGAATAAACCAGTTACTCTTTCCTGTGATGCTTCAAAATTTGGTCTAGGTGCAGTTATACTTCAAGAGGGCCAGTAGCCTATGCATCTAGGACACTAACCCAAACTGAGATGCAGTATGCTCAAATTGAGAAGGAACTTTTGGCAATAGTATTTGCATGTTCCAAGTTTCATAATTATATTTATGGTTGAGCTATTCTGATTGACAGTGATCATCAGCCTCTAGTTACTATTCTAAAAAGCCTATGCATTCTGCCCTGTGAGATTACAAAGAACGATGGTCAAACTGCAAAAGTACAATTTCAAAATGATCTACTCTAAAGGAACATTGCTCTATTTGAATGATACCTTATCCAGATCACCCAGAATTACAACAGAAGAGCTTAACACAAAGACTTTTGACTTTGATGTGATGTCAGTGCATAATTTTTCTACCACTTGACTTGATGAATTAAGAGCGCACACTCAGACTGATCCAATTTTGCAGAAGCTCAATCACTATATTAATGTTGGATGGCCGTCAAAGCAATCTAGTGCATAACCTGAAGTGCAAACGTATTTTCCTTACAGATATGAATTGATGATGGAAGATGGCATTATTTTCAAAGGTCCTAATATTGTTGTTTCTGCTTACTTACAGCAAGAATATATCCAGATTTTGCATCGTGGTCACTCAGGGTCCACATCCACTAAAAGAAGAGCAAGAGAATTAGTATTTTGTCCTTCATTACCAAAAGAGATTGACAGATTTCTTTCTTCTTGTTCAGTATGCAATAGTACTAGATCACATTTGCAAAGGCAAACACTTCAGCTAAGTCTCGTTCCTGAACTACAGTGGTCTATGGTAGCAACTGATATCTTTGAGTGGAACAATCAACACTACTTGGTTCTGGTAGACTCTTATTCAAATTAATTTGCGATTGATCTACTACCAAACATAACCTCATCTGCTGTTATTACTAAGCTGAAATGTCATTTCTCAGTTCATGGTAGTCCACACCAACTTTTTTTTGACAATGGTACTCAATTTGCTAGCCAGTTGTTTCAGAAATTTTTCAAAATAATGGGACTTTGTACATGTCACTATTAGCCCTGAATATCCTCAGTCCAATGGTCTTGCTGAATGTGCAGTGCAGAGTGCAAAGCAATTACTTGAAAGGTCAAAGTGTGGCAATACTGATGTATTCTTGAATTTACTTAATCTCAGAACAGACCTCTCAACCGTCCAAATTACTCGGTTATTACCGAGTTTTGGGACCCAATAATGGGGTGTCAGGATTCCTGAGTGGCATCCCATTGTTTCCAATTTTTCAATCTATTTTTTTAGATTTTCATACTTTCAGAGCTTACGTCATCATGTGCACAATGACGTCAGCTCCAACAGCATGCCGCTTGTCTGAATACTGGGAGGACTTTCTGAGCCACACGTCTAGAGCAGATTTACTTTTTAAGCTAAGACCACAGGACTTCTTCAACTGGCATGCGTCTGTTTGAATACTGGGAGGACTTTCTAAGCCACGTGTCTGGAGCAGATTTACTTTTTAAGCCAAGAACACAGGATTTCTTCAACTGCCACTCATCTGTTTGAATACTGGGAGGACTTTCTAAGCCGCTGGGTTCAAGACTTGGCACGGTGGTAACACAACATTTTATACAAACAACTTTCCAAAATTATACAAGCAATGTTTAAAATGTGTCCCTGGTTTTTGGCCTTTTGCCCCCACCCAAATGAAAATAAGTGTAAGAAGCTGTGCAACATGCTTATGGCTTACACTACTGTGACTATATATATATATATATATATATATATATATATATATATATATATATATATATATATATATATTGTGTTTAGAAGTAGACTGTTATCATGGAAATGTTCTGAATAGGGCAGTTTTGTCATTATTGGTGCATGCATTTTGCTTTATTGCCTACTGGAAAAAATGTTCAAACAATAAATTTGAAATGCAGTTGTGTGTGGAAGTAGACTTTTATGATGGAAATGTTCTGAATAGGGCAGTTTTGTCATTATTGGTTCATGCATTTTTGTTTCATTGCCTACTGGAAAAATGTTTAAACAATAAATTAAAAATGCGCTCTAACTTAAGTCTAACAAGTGTGCTGTATTATACAAGGAATATAATTTAATAAAGTCAGGAAGGTGTATCTAAGAATGCATGTATGTTTCTTGTTTTGTGTGCAAGGGGCCTCTGATTTGAAAACAGCCCAAAGGTAATCTTTATCCACCACTGGCCAGATGCATTTTCTTTGGATGTGGTGTGGGTTTCAATGCTGTTTCAATGAATAGGAGTTTCAAGGGCAGAGAAGTTTTAATGCCAAGTCTATTTTCATTGTGAGACAACATTGCTTTGTTTAGCAGATATCTATTAGTGTTTCTGCATTGTGCTATAAAATATAAAAAAATAAAATCCAAATAATAATTTTAGAAGTAAAGCAGTATGCACACTTTAGTGTTTATGGTAAATGGGGTGAAATAGCCAGGTAATGGGACACTGGAATGGCTGCAGGGGGACACTGGTGCTATATTTTTGTTCTGTTCTTCAGTTTGAGTTTGAAAGTTGGTATCCCACAACTTCATTGGAGTGGGTGGGGTTGTGTAATCATGTATGCAAATTTTACACTAATCAACGTACAATTTTTACTTATTTTTCATGGACCTTGTCCAGTATTTTTGATGTTTCCAGGTTGAGAAGTATGTCTCAGAAACATACCCCATGATAATATTCTTGTCTCCCCTGCTCAAAGACTACTTTCCAGGTAAACTAGAACTATGCTACCTATTTTTTTCAAGTTTGTTGCAGCCTAAATCTAAGAACAATAAAACTATCAAGGTTCAAGTGTTTAAGAAGCGTAATATCCAAAAATCTAGTTACGGCAGATCAAACAGATCACTTTGTCTGTTGAGGGAAGGAGAGGTGGTACGAATCCAGATAAAATGTTTTGATCGAATAGAACAGATTACAGGCATCTGTGCCAAACCAAGATCCTACTGGGCAAATTCTGAGGGTGTGGGGTATAAGAGAAATTGCAGACATCTTCTTCCTGTACTAAAATCATCATCATCATCATTGCAATCACAACATTGTTTCTGTGATACGGACTCTAAATCGAAGAATGAGTCAGACACTGTTTCCAGACCAGAATGTGTTCAAAATTCTGATTCTATTCCAGAAAGTGATTTGAACAATCTACAGGTCAACCATTTTACAGAAGCTGTTCCAGTTGCTAAATCTAATTCCGAGTTTTATGTCACACAATATGGACGAGTATCTAAGCCTAGTGTGAACTTGATTGCACATACATGTGTATTTAGTATTGTATAATGTATGACTAAGGATTACCTGTGATTTCTGCATGCCAAATAGTCTCATAACAATTGTATGATCTATTTCTCAAAGAGGGGGATGTAGATCAGAGTGTAAAGTGTGTGCTATATCTTCAAGAAGCATGCAAGGCTGTTCGTGCACGTATAAATTTTAGACACGTGCAATCCCTAGTGCCATTTTGAAGGAGCAGCCAGAGAGAGAGCATGCATGATTACAATTGTTAGTTTGTATATAAGTTACTTAAGTTAGAGTCAGTAAGCCCTTATAGTGATGTGTCTGTATAAAGTAAAGTTGCTTAAACAGAACCCACAAAGACTCTTTTTTCATGTCCTAGACACAAAAGTGACACCTCTTAAAACCAAAGTGTATCTCAGCTTGGGAGTGCTTGCTTCTGGGACATTCCAGGGACAAATGGGGGATGCTCTGGGGTTGTCACAGACTACTGCCAGCTGTATCCTGGCAAAATTCCTGGAAGCAATGTGCAGCAAGGTGGGTCAATGCATACACTTCCCATCCACCCCCATGGAGCAGAGAACTGTAGTGCACTAGTTTTACAGCATTGCAAACTTCCCCCATGTAGTCTTTGCAATAGATTGCACACACATACGTATCAAGACACCAGTACATCCTGAAGCAGACCAATACATACATAGAAAGGTCTGGCCATTCATCAACTGTCAGGTATTAATGTTTATGTTGTGCATGGTTATGAATAACTGAGTTAGTCATGTGATTCCTACAATTACGCCCTTAATTCTCTACTTATATTAGCTTTTTTAACAGCAGGATTAGTAAATCAGTACCTGTTTGTTCAACAGCAGCATGTGCTGATTGTTAGCTTGATGTGCAAGAAATCCAGTTAACTTGTCTACATTTTGGCATGCTCTGAGTTCCAATCCACAAAGGGGAAATATATCTGAAATTGTTATCTTGATTTAATTCACCCATAGCATTTCTTTAGTGAAGCACAGAATGCCACCAAGCTGTATTTTACTCAAGTTTAAGTACTTTCATTCTAAAACATACAGCATTTCTTCAGAAGCAGTTGTAAAGCTGGTTTACTTGATATTAACTTTTATTTTGTACATGGTTGCAAATAACTTGGTTATTCATCAAATTCCTACAAATATATTTGTAATCTGTAATGGTCTGTTAACCTCAGCTTTTTGACAGCATGGTCAGTAAAGCTTGTTACATGCTGTTGAATGTCTGACCAAAACGTTTGTTAATATTGTATAATTTATAAAAGTGCTATCTAGTTGTTTATCATTAGATATTACATTGAGTTCAAGTACACCCTCATCCTCATCATTTGTGGGAGTTAGATGGGCAGACTTACAGTTGAAATGCAGAACAGGGAAGATGAATGGATTTGCTTTGTGATGTGCACTTTGCCAAGGAATATCTTGGTCCTCAACACATACCTTACTGTGTCCCTCATGTACAGCAACTTGTATGGTTCTGTTCACAGAAGCTCTGTGATACATAAAACAGTCCCACTGTCTGAAAAATGAATGAGTTCCATTACTTTTAATGTTTTCGAGCACAGTGCTGACATGAATGAAGTTTTTCAAACTCTTTACCTACATGATCAGCACATGTTCATATTTTGAAATCCTAAATCAGGATCCATATTATTAGACCATTCCCCATCCAGGTGATGTCATAAAACAAGTCTTTTCACTGCATTCATAACATACATTTCTTGTCAAGATGGATTAGCTAGGCAGGTAGCTCTCACAGGCAGCGTATGGATGTACATTGTATTTGCAGGTTTGAATATCATGTCCTCTAATCTGCGTTCAAAGTTTCTATCCCACCACATTTAATGACACCTTACAACATATTAATTGGAACTCATTAAACTTCTTTCCCCTAGATGAAGCCATTATGTTCTTTAACTCTACATTTCTCAAGGTCCTAAACACCGAAGCTCCACTCATTCTAAGGAGGGTAAAAACTAATCCCACCACCTGGCTCACAAAACCCACTAAACTGCTAATGACCGCAAGAGATAAGGCTTGGAAACACTGGCAAAAAACAAAAATGTCACAGACTTGACAACATATAAATAACTCAGTAATCAAGTAAAGGGACTAGTCAAAAAAGACAAAAAAGATCCTTACTTAACCCTACAAAACCTCCATAAACAAAACCTTAAAAAGTTCTTCATCTCCATCAATTCCCTACTGCACCCAGGGTCAAATAACAATCCTTGACCAAACCCTGAAAAAACACCCACAGAAATAGCTACACTCTTTAACTCCTATTTCACCAATACTATTGCCAATCTAACTACTATCTTTCCTTCCAACCCCACTCCCCAAGATACCCTTTCTTCCCCTACACCAAACTGTCTCACCTATCCCTACCAACATAATAAAAAAGCTGCTGCAAAAACTTTAACCTTGTACCAATGCCCCAGGCAACCTACCTGCTGAGTTCCTACAAATTGCTGCAAATTCTATAGTCTTTCCCATCAGCATTCTTATTAACAGATCTGTTCTGGAATCCTATATACCTGCTATTTTGAAAAAGGCATACATTCTGCCTCTACATAAAGGAGGAACTAACACAGACATCTCCACCTTCCGACCTATTGCTATCGTCTCACCCATCTCTAAGATCCTGGAAAAATGCATCCACATCCAACTGCTTCACTATGTACTTCACAAACAAATCCTTTCTCCCACTCAACATGGATTTTGGCCTGGCCATAGTACAACTACAGCTGTTATATCCTTCTCTGACACAGTTAACCAGGCCTGAGATGATGGTAAATGTGTCTCCTCCCTCTTTTTAGACCTCTCCAAGGCCTTTGATATCATCTCCCACTCACTCCTTTTCTCTATACTGTCTGACATAGACATTTCACCTCAGTACCTAGATTGGTTCTCAAACTACCTCACAAACAGGCAACAATCAACCAAATGGCAAAATTCATTTCCACCTTTCCTTGACACCACTACAGGTGTTCCACAAGGCTCTGATTGGATGGGAAATAGGAAATTCACCCTGGGGATCATTTCTGTGGCTCTGTTCAACAGGGGCACAGGAAAATAAATTTTATGGGTGCCAACGCCAGGGAATCTTTATGGCTAGGCTTATATAGTATAGGCCCTAGGGCCAATAGCCTAGTACCTACCTATGAACCTATGAAGCTATACTAGGGCCCCTCTTATTCAGCATTTTTATCAATAACTTTCATACTTCTCTTACCCAAATTACTGTCATCCAATACTCAGATAATTCTACAATCATCTGTGCTGCTAACTCACCTTCTGAACTACACCAACTCACACAAGACGTACTTACTATTACAGAGATATGGATGTCTAACAACCATCTCACCCTAAACCCCAACAAAACAAAACTTGTTCTTTTCTTACCCAAAAAATCCACTCCACTAAACAAGGAGAACTTTACCATCCAAGCCCAAAACAACACAATAACTGAAGTTGTGCAACATACTAAACTGTTAGGTGTCATTCTAGATGAAAACTTGACATTTGACATGCACATTCATACTAACATTAAAAACACACACAAACTGGGATTTCTCTATAGACAAAAATACTTCCTCAACCATTCTGATATCTTTCACCTCTTGAGCATCCAAGTGCTCCGGGTTATGTGGAACGCTCCGCATTTAATGTAGAGCGAAGCCACTGTTCCGCTGTTTCGCATTGAACAGCTGTGGCTCTGCTACAAAGCTTTTGATTGGTTTGTGTACCACAATTACAGCCAATTGGCATTGCAGTATACAAACTAATGCATAGCTCTGCTACCCTTCCACGTTGGCTGTGCTCTGCAGTTTTTGATTGGCTCATAGACCGTATTCATTGCCAATTGCGAACTCAGTCTATGAGCCAATCAAGTAGAGAGTCTGAGGAGGACAGGAGCCAATGAGAACTCCCAAATACAGGCCAATCGTGTTCCTGGAAGTCTTTTTGTGCCAAAATAATGGCTTGAAAAAGGCTTCCAGAAATCAGAGAACTTACTTTTTAGGTTTGACTAGATGAAAACACTTGGCTGGAAGAAGGAAGGAGTGACTGGCTGCAGATCAAAGACAGCGGAGGAGAAGATGGGAGTCGGAAGTGGACCCTGCCTGCCAGGAGAGGCGACTCAGCGAGAGGAGTCTGTTTGCTGTGACAGAACAGAAGGGCTGAGGTTTTTTTCTTTCTGCTACGCTGCTCGACAACCAGGAGGAATATCAACTTTGTGCCGTAGTGATATTTGTGGTTGGATTGTATTGCTGAAGTGGTACCGTGTGTCTAGGCAGAGTAGAGGTAAGTGTTTTAGGATTTTAGCTGTAATGGATGAAAATATTTCCCTTTAGAAGTGGTATGCTAGCACAGATCATAACTGCGGTGGTGGTGCTGCGGTAGCGTTGTCACCTCATAGCAAGACATTGTCCTGTTCAATTCTCAGCTAGAGCATCTTCTGTGTGGAGGCATATGTGAATGGGGCGTGCTTTCACTGAAGGTTGTGCATCAGGTCTGGTAACCCAGTACGTAAAAATCCACTACCAATCATTAGCGGACCGGAGTTCTGCTGTGGCGACCCCTAACTGGGAAAAGCCAAAAGACAAGATGCAAGCACAGATCATGTTATTCTAGCAACTTTCTAAGTGTGTAAGTAATATTTAGCCTCAGTATTTTTGTGCTGCTTGTCCCTAGTATGTCTCTGAAGTAATAGTAATTTTGTATGCCAACACAATTCCTGTTATTCTAGCAACTTTCTAAGTGTGTAAGTAATATTTAGTCTCAGTATTTTTGTGCTGCTTGTCCCTAGTATGTCTATGAAGTGATAGTAATTTTGTGTGCCAACACAGATCCTGTTATTTTAGTAACTTTCTAAGTGTGTAAGTAATATTTAGTCTCAGTATTTTTGTGCTGCTTGTCCCTAGTATGTCTCTGAAGTGATAGTAATTTTGTATGCCAACACAGATCCTGTTCTTTTAGCAACTTTCTAAGTGTGTAAGTAATATTTAGTCTCAGTATTGTTGTGCTGCTTGTCCCTAGTATGTCTCTGAAGTGATAGTAATGTTGTATGCCAACACAGAGCCTGTTATTTTAGCAACTGTCTAAATGTGTAAGTAATATTTAGTCTCAGTATTGTTGTGCTGCTTGTCCCTAGTATGTCTCTGAAGTGATAGTAATTTTGTATGCCAACACAGATCCTATTTTAGCAACGTTCTAAGTGTTTAAGTAATATTTAGTCTCAGTATTGTTGTGCTGCTTGTCCCTAGTATGTCTCTGAAGTGATAGTAATTTTGTATGCCAACACAGATCCTGTTATTCTAGCAACTTTCTAAGTGTGTAAGTAATATTTAGTCTCAGTATTTTTGTGCTGCTTGTCCCTAGTATGTCTCTGAAGTGATAGTAATTTTGTATGCCAGCACAGAGCCTGTTATTTTAGCAACTTTCTAAGTGTGTAAGTAACATTTAGTCTCAGTATTTTTGTGCTGCTTGTTGGTAGTATGTCTCTGAAGTGATAGTAATTTTGTATGCCAACACAGAGCCTATTCTAGCAACTTTCTAAGTGTGTAAGTAATATTTAGTCTCAGTATTTTTGTGCTGCTTGTCCCTAGTATGTCTCTGAAGTGATAGTAATTTTGTATGCCAACACAGATCCAGTTATTCTAGCAACTTTCTAAGTGTATAAGTAACATTTAGTCTCAGTATTTTTGTGCTGCTTGTCCCTAGTATGTCTCTGAAGTGATAGTAATTTTGTATGCCAACACAGAGCCTGTTATTTTAGCAACTTTCTAAGTGTGTAAGTAATATTTAGTCTCAGTATTTTTGTGCTGCTTGTTCCTAGTATGTCTCTGAAGTAATAATAATTTTGTATGCCAACACAGATCCTGTTATTCTAGCAACTTTCTAAGTGTGTAAGTAATATTTAGTCTCAGTATTTTTGTGCTGCTTGTCCCTAGTATGTCTCTGAAGTGATAGTAATTTTGTATGTCAACATGGATCCTGTTATTCTAGCAACTTTCTAAGTGTGTAAGTAATATTTAGTCTCAGTATTTTTGTGCTGCTTGTCCCTAGTATGTCTCTGAAGTAATAGTAATTTGTATGCCAACACAGATCCTGTTATTCTAGCAACTTTCTAAGTGTGTAAGTAATATTTAGTATCAGTATTTTTGTGCTGCTTGTCCCTAGTATGTCTCTGAAGTCATAGTAATTTTGTATGCCAACACAGATCCTGTTATTCTAGCAACTTTCTAAGTGTGTAAGTAATATTTAGTCTCAGTATTTTTGTGCTGCTTGTCCCTAGTATGTCTCTGAAGTGATAGTAATTTTGTATGCCAACACAGATCCTGTTATTCTAGCAACTTTCTAAGTGTGTAAGTAATATTTAGTATCAGTATTTTTGTGCTGCTTGTCCCTAGTATGTCTCTGAAGTGATAGTAATTTTGTATGCCAACACAGATCCTGTTATTCTAGCAACTTTCTAAGTGTGTAAGTAATATTTAGTCTCAGTATTTTGTGCTGCTTGTCCCTAGTATGTCTCAAGTGATAGTAATTTTGTATGCCAACACAGAGCCTGTTATTCTAGCAACTTTCTAAGTGTGTAAGTAATATTTAGTCTCAGTATTTTTGTGCTGCTTGTCCCTAGTATGTCTCTGAAGTGATAATAATGTTGTGTGCCAACACAGATCCTGTTATTCTAGCAACTTTCTAAGTTTAAAACAGCAATATTTAAAGTGTCTGTTTCTGCTGCTTGTCCCCCTAGTATGTCTATGTTTTTGGGAGAAACTGTATGCCAAGACAGGTCCTTGTTCTAGCAACTTTCTAGGTTTATAAGAGCAGTTTTTTAAGTGTTTGTATGTTTCTGCTGCTTGTCCACTACTACATCTCTGAAAGGAATTGCCTTTTTTTTGAGAAACTGTATGCCAAGAAAGGTCCTGTTCTAGCAACTTTCTAGGTTCATAAGAGCAATATTTAAAGTGTTTGTATGTTTCTGCTGCTTGTCCCCCTAGTACATCTCTGAAAGTAATTGCCTTTTTTTGTGAGAAACTGTATGCCAAGACTGGTCCTGTTCTATCAACTTTCTAGGTTGATAAGAGCAATATTTAAAGTGTTTGTATTTCCACTGCTTGTCCACTAGTACGTCTCTGAAAGTAATTGCCTTTTTTTTTTTGAGGAACTGTATGCCAGGACGGGTCCTAGCAACTTTCTAGGTTTATAAGAACACTATTTAAAGTGTTTGTATGTTTCCACTGCTTGTCCACTAGTATGTCTCTGAAATGAATTGCTTTTTTTTTTTTTTTGAGAAACTGTATACCAAAACGGGTCCTGTTCTAGCAACTTTCTAGGTTTATAAGAGCACTATTTAAAGTGTTTGTATGTTTCTGCTGCTTGTCCACTAGTACGTCTCTGAAAGGAGTTACATCTTTTTTTTGAGAAACTGTATGTTAAGACAGGTCCTGTTCTAGCAACTTTTTAGATTTATAAGAGCAGTATTTAAAGTGTTTGTATGTTTCTGCTGCTTGTCCCCCCTAGTATGTCTCTGAAAGTAATTGCCTTTTTTTTGAGAAACTGTATGCCAAGACTTGTCCTGTTCTAGCAACTTTCTAGGTTTATAAGATCAATATTTCTAAGGTTATAAGAGGAATATTCTAGCAATATTTAAGTTTATAAGAGCAATATTATAGCAATATGTCTAAGCTTATAAGAGCAATATTTCTAAGGTTATAAGCGCAATATTTAAAGTCTCTGTGCTGCTTGTCCCTCTTATGTTGGCCTTTGTCCAGTTTTCTTGCACTAAGAGGTTGAGAAGCATGTCCAGGTGGATGTCAAAAGTGAGTTATAGTAATGAGATGCTTTTAACAGTTTTGTTGTTGGTAGAACTTTGTGTAACTTTATCTTGAATTCTTTGTCTTAAGTGGCACATTCTTGTAAAATCACAGAGTGCCCTGGTTTTAAGTACCTTTTTAGGCATCTTTGCCAGACCCACACCTGACTGTAGGACAGGGTTAGAACACATCTAAAGTGGCGAATGTAAAATGCAAGTAGTATTGTCATGATGTGTGTTGCAAGTGCCTTTGCTAAGCTGGACGTGTTTATCCTTGGCATGGATTTTGAGATAATCAAGGGTGCTTTGAGTAGTGAATGTCATGAAAGTCACTCTTCCCTTCTGCAACACTGGTTAGGTGAGCAAGTGAGCACCAGAGGATTGAAAGTGTCATTGAAGCAAGGAAGTGAAGCATGCAGCCCTTTATAGTAAACAAAAGGAGCAGAGATGAGCAAGAGAAAAGGGTGCAAAGTCAGGAAACTTCCAGTGATACGGGTAGGTTATGGCTCTTTTGTCTTGTATCTTTGCCATTGAGGACATTTTCTAATTTTCCTTTCTATATAGCCCCATTTGTTTCATTGTTTAACACCACTGTTTTACAAACCTGCTAGGTACAGACTACCCAGATTATAGTGAGAACAGGGATGTAGATACAGATCACACCCCGAAGAAGAGAAGATACACAATTTTTCAGCCAAGCTGGGCAAGTGCCTTTGACTGGCTTTCTATGAGTAGGCGCGGAGTAACATTTGCCTTCTGCAAGACTTGTAACACAGATTTCACAATCCATCATGGGGGCCGACATGATCTGCAATGACATGCCTACAGTGAGAAACACAGGCAGAATTGCAAGCATGCAGCTGGATTTCTTTGGATCTCAGAGTTTAACAAGTACAAAGGTGGATGAGGCAGAATTTGGTTTTGTATCTCTCCTTGCTAAACACAACTTATCATTAGCAGCAGGAGAACACATCCTGAAATTTATGAAGAAGTGTGGAGAGGATCAAGATGTTCTCCGTAAAATGACATGTGGAGTGACGAAGGTGTCATGCATTGCACGGGATGTTCTAGGGCCTCATTACCAGAATGATGCAACAGTAGCCTGCCAGAAATCACCATTCTGTGTGTATGTGGACCAAAGCACAGACATGGGAGATGACAAACTATGTCATCATTGTTGGTTACCTTGATGAAAAGGCAAGCAAAAATGTGATAAGGTTCCTTCATATGCCAGAATGTGTGTCAGGAACTGGACAAGCAATGTTTGATTCTTTAATGTGCACTCTGACAAAATTTAACATTCCAGTTTCCAATACTGTGGGCTTTTCTTCAGACAATGCTGCCTCAATGATTGGAAAATACAATTCTGTGTTGTCTCATTTATAGGAGGTGAAGCCCACAATTATAAACATGGGGTGTCTCTGCCACTTGGCAGATCTCTGCAGTAAGGCTTCTGTAAAAGCACTACATTCACCAGTTGAAGAACTTATATTAGATGTGTACTGCCATTTCAGTTCTAGTGCACAAAGACAACAAAAACTGCAGGAATTTGCTTTGTTCACAGATACTGACCCCCTCAAGATCATTAGACAGGCACCTACTAGATGGCTCAGTCTTGGTGAGGTTATTAACAGAACCCTGGACATGTGGCCAGCTCTAAATTCATATTTTCTGTCTGCAGAGCCAAGGTCTGCTAAGATTGACTTAATTTCTAAAAACCTGCAGAGTCATAAAGTGCATATGATTTTTATGTTCCTTAAGTATGCACTGGAACCCTTATTGGAGTTCAACATACAGCTTCAGAACAGAGAAAGTCAGCTACTGACACTGCATGCCACTGTGCATAAACTCCTGCAGCAGTACGCTGGCAGACTCATCAGACTTGCAGCTGCTGTCAGACTAATCAAACACAGTGATGTGTCAGTGTTGACTGACACTAGCTGTGTTCTACCAAATGGTGAACTGCGGATTGGCTATGAAGTCAAGCAGTACATGAACAGCCATGAGGAGGATATTGCCAGCACAGTCATTGAATTTAACTTTTACAAAACAGTTGCAACTTTTTATTCTGCAGAGCTGCAGAAAATGCTGAAAAAGTTTCCCATGCAGGATCACTTACTGAAAGATGCTGCATTACTTATTAATCCAGCCAAAAAATTGGACATTTCTTCAGGACTGGTCAGAGATGTTGGCTTCCATCTGGGTGTATGTGAAAATGATGTTGAGGCTAAACAACTAATCGATGAGTTCACCCAATAGCAGATTGAGGACACGGAGAATCTGACAGACCCAGTAGATGGGCCCCACTCATGTGTGTTACAGTAGTGGGCACACCTTCTGAGGGACCTTTGCACTGAAGGGAAACTGCCACTCTTTAAGCAGCTGATGATGAGCCTACTTTGCTT
Source organism: Protopterus annectens (assembly GCF_019279795.1). Lineage (NCBI taxonomy): Eukaryota > Metazoa > Chordata > Ceratodontiformes > Protopteridae > Protopterus > Protopterus annectens. Next base: position 771,964,795 of record NC_056733.1, read on the forward strand.
GCTACACTGCAATGCACAAGTGGAAAGAGCATTTAGTATGGTGCGAAAAGTGAAAACTGAACTGCGTCAGTCTCTGAGTGTAAAAACACTGAACTCTTTGTTGGCAGTCAAAATGAATGAAGAACTGGATGTCTGTGATATTAAGCTGCCAAAACATGTTTTAGAAGCTGCCAAGAAAGCCAAAGCAGCAGCATACAATAAGTCTACATCTGACGTATGATAGGATGCTGTTTAACTTGGTCTAAACTTTGTGTGAATTGCAATATGTCTGTTTAGAAAATGTAGTAAATGTGATTTTTATTTTTGTAAAGTGCTGTTTTATTTACTTATGGTGTGGTTATGGTATTGCAGATTATCAAATAAAGGTTTTTGGATCTGAGAAGTGTGTGTTATTGAATTTTACAGTTCTACCATGCTCCAAGGTAATGGCACTTTTTGCACAGTGCGAAAATAGGGTGTTCCACATTTTGACCATTTGTCACACATTGTTAGGGTCTGTGTTCCACATTGGCCATTTAAGAGGTTGAGACCTATGCTCACCTCTTCCTTCCTACTCCCCTGTCTTCTGTATGGCGCACCTCTCCTGACCAGTATTCAGGCCTCTCTCAAATCCAAACTAGCCTCTTGCTACAATAAAATTGCTAAATTTGCAACAAACACAAGCTATTTTTCTCCCCACTACTCCTCTCTAATGCAACTTAACTGGCTGGAACTACCATATCATCTGACTCTTATTCAACTAACCCTTGCACACAAACATATCTATAAACCATCTAGCTGCCCTTCCTTGTTTTCTCTACTCACATAATATCATCCAAACAGACCTCTCTGATCCAATAACCAACTCCTCCTAAATGTAGTGAAACCAACCCATGCAGCAGGACAAATGTACTACTCCTTTACTGTAGCTAAACTATGGAATAATCTCTCTCAATTAATAAGGTCTATCAGCAGTGCCCATCTGTTTAAGATATCCCTGAGACAATACCCCACCTCTCTATAGGAATGTAATTGTACCAAGGATGTAGTTCCTATGACTTGAGCCCCTTTTTTCTTGCCTTCCCATCCCTGACTCCTCCCTCTCTTGCTCTATATAGCCTTACCCTTTTCCTCACACCTCTATAAGACTCCTCTTCTATATTTAACATCTAAAGCAATGCTATACCTTTAGGTGCTCTTATGCCTAGACTGTGTTACTCAATTCCTAATCTTCACTTATAGTTTAACACAGCCTAAACATACTACCTATATATTATTATCTTACATCTAGCATAGACTACACACCAAGCTCTTCCAATCACCAATCGGACCTGTTGCTCAATGGTATTGTTTTTGTGCCATGATCTACCTCTCTATGGACGAATGTAGTATGTTGTTGTTCAGAAATTACCATTTCTTAGTCCTTCATTGTATATTGCTCCACTGAATTTGTACTTACTGTTCAAAATGTAATGTAATGCTTTATAGTGTATGTATAATGCCTGTATAACGTTTGTCCCAAATGATTCTATATGTGTACTGTGTAAGAGTTATACTCTGTCTGGGCCTCCATTGAAAATGGGCTCACCTTGGCTCAGTGGACTATCCTGGTAAACAAATGCAAATAAATAATTAAATTTATGCAACACTAAAAAATGTGTATGGTAATTTTTTTAATGTCTTCAGGAATAAATTGTCAAGAAATTGTTCTAAGCAATGTATATACTGTTATTTCAGGAATACATCATTCATACTTTCTCTTTTGTGTTTTCAGGAGATGCAGATCAGACTAGGAACTGAGCTCTCTGAAGAGAGAAGTATGTCGATTACTTTTTATGTTTTATGAATTAAAAAAAAAAAAAACACAAAACAGAATGCCACCAAGCCGTATTTTAATCAAGGGTAAGTGCTTTCATTCTAAAACATTTAGAATTTTTTCAGAAACAATTGTAAAACTGGTTTACTCCATTTAAAAGGCCTCAAGGGAACCAAACTTGAGTTATTACAGAGAATTCTTCATGCCACAAAAAAGGACAAAAAGCATGCATAAATACAAATAGCTAAAAATGCATTCAAATAGAGCCTTTCAATATGAAATTATAAAAACCATACTAGGTTTAGTAAAAATTATTAAAAAGTTGACGAGTAAAAATACCAAATAAATTAAACAAGTATATATCTTATCTCTCAACCCCAAAGACCGAGAAATCTGAATAAAACCATATATAATGGGGGACAAAGGCCCAAAAATAGGGACAATTTTTAAATATTGCTCTCACAAATATAGAAAGTTGATAGAATAACAGATTTTGCATTAGCATGAATTTTCTGAACAAAAGTCTGTAACTCAAATGTCTGTTATTATTTTCTGACTTCAGTGCTCAATGATTTGCCAGTGATTTGCTAGAAAACCAAACTTTTATGAGGAACAGATCAAAAATATGAGGCAAAAATCTAGACATTCTGCGAAAATCTGTACAATTGGGAGATATAGTATGTATACTACATATAGAATAGAAAATCAAGTGATAGCAGCCTTACCTTTTAGAATGGGTCTAATACTAAAAAAAAACCTTAATACCTGGGACAACTATTGCATTAAGTAAGAGCTGTCAAAAAACTCATGTTGTTCTAATTGAAGTTTCCAGTATCCTCCACTGATAGGCACTGGGACGTTTTCCAAAATTGTAAAAACAAATTTCCTAAAATCTTTACATACTCTTCTTCTTCTTTCAGCTTTTCCCGGTTAGGGGTCGCTACAGTGGATTATCTGTTCGCTCATGATTGGCAGTGGAGTTTTATACTCAAGAATGCTTAAAAAGAGCATTTGTAGTTTATGCCTTTTTTTCCTAGCATATAAGTGTTGATAGGTTCTGGTTTTAAGAGGGCCAATTGTTTTGCCTACATAAAATGCAGGGCAGAATGAGCAGAAGGCAATATAAACAACCCCCTTTAATTCACAATTATAGCTCCTGTATTCAGCTTTGGGCATCCTGTGACTGAAGTGGGAGCCTTGTTTTTTTAATTGAAGTTAATCTGATCCTTTTTACAGGCCTGTAGTTTTCACATTAATATGTACATTAGAATGCAAGACTACTCATCATGCACCAGTAAGGTAAGTGAAATTATCAGACTGCAGCTGTGCTTTCAGCTGTGACTGAAATCCAAAAATGTTGAAGTATCCTGTAGCATTAAGCCATTGTTTCAGCAGACTGTTTTTGAATTGTAGCCCACAACCTGAATATTTATTTGCAGACTGTTTGGCATGCCCTTCAGTTCAAGATCAGTATCACATCTGCCTGCAATACCTTTGTTGTTTTTGTTAAACCACAGTTACAGCCTAGGTTTACTGACATTTGTGCAGAGAGATATGCATTCCTTTAAAGCAGTCCATAATCACCACAGGCAGTTCAACATTGGTGCTGCATCTACCTACAACACCTTGGGTGTTTTTGTTAAAAACACAGTTATAGCCTAGATTTATTGACACTTGTGGAGATAGACATTTCTTTATGGCAGTTTGTAATCAGCACACCCTGCAGTTCATCACTGGTATTGCATAATCAGCACACCCTGCAGTTCATCATTGGTATTGCATCTGCCTATAACACCTTGGGCATTTTTCTTAAAGCACACTTATAGTCTAGATTTACTAGCACTTGTGCAGACAGATATTTATTTGCAGCAGTTCATAATCAGCAATCATCGGGATGGTTGTATTTTCCAGGATACTGATTGCTATTAATTTTAGGTAGATCACGCATACAGTTATACACATTGAATACTGTTAGTACAACATATATATATTACATTCTTATATATCACAGGTTGTAGCAATTGAACATGTAAAATATTTATTAATATTGTATTCATTAGCTTCATGTGTGTGTTCAGCCAATAATCATGCAGCCTGGCTGAGATGTTTGTCATATGGCTTGCCTATTTTCCATAATATTGTCATATCACTTTGTCCTCATTTTAACCATGATACTTGGTGGCTGTTCATAAGAATCATTGCATGCAAACAGTACAGTCTCCAGATTTGAACATTTATACAGTTTTGCAACGCTAATGACCCCGGTGGGTTTCTCTAAGCCTATACAAGTTTTCACAAAAAAATAATGATGGCCTGTTTACACATAGGATATTGAGGAGCAGGAATTTATAAGGTACTTCTGTTGATAATGGAGATGTGTGTCAGTCCCTGTGAAATTTTCATCATTTTTCATATTAAGTTCTGCTATGATCTTCATGGAATGTTCTGGGTGATAGACATTTGCATTTCATTTCTGTTGTGTTTTGCAATCAGTCTTGATAGAGCATGGGACCAATGGACATTCTGCTATCAGACAACATTGACAAGCACACGACAGGACACTGCCAGAGTCTTCAGATGATGGTAGTGGTGATGATGATGATGATAAGAAAGCTGGACCCGCCCCTGCTCCAGCCATCATGCTTACACCCCAGAGAAGACAATGCCAAGACAGGAACAGAGACTATTAATTGGAGGAGATCCAAGCGGTTATGACCTATGTGCTCCAAACACAGATGAGAGACATAATGGGGACATTCTTTGAGGATATGGCATTGGCTATGTGCAGTTCATTCAGGGAGATAGCTTGTAAGGTCATTAGTGATGTTGTGCCCCGTCAGCATGGTCACTCCAGTCCATAAGAATTGTCTGTGTGCTCCACTTGTGTTATGATGCCAACATACTAATTGCCATATCATTGATTGGACTATACATGCACTCTTGGAGATACATTCCATGTAGCTGCCATGCTTACTTGTTATTGTCATGTGATATTTACTTCTGTTTCAGTGTGTGAATGACACACTAACACACTACACTTTTATTCCGTATTCAGCTGTGCATGCATTGTGGCAGTTAGGCTATAGCTAGTGTTGCAAGTCATAGCATGTAAACATGTGTTTTACTGAGGGCAAATGACAGAAAACATATGTTGCCCACAGTCCAGCACTAGCACTATGATATGTCTTGTAACTGTGTATTGCTATATCATGTATGTGCAACAAAAGACCATGTAATTCCCTATGTGTTTTGGATGACAGTTGTCATGATGTCCCAATGGCATGATGTGGTGTTATGTGCCATGGGTTGGCAATACTGATGCCATGTGGGATCATACACAGGTATATCCTATCTATGTGCAGTTCTCCTTATCTGACTGCACCAAACAGCATTGTAGCATTAATCTATAAACAGTGGTACAGATAATGTAGTCTTTAACAGCACATTATGCTGTGTTTGCTGTATCTTACATTTTCTCATCCATTACTTATTCACATAAGTACATATCTTCCGCAAATAATTGTATACATTAACTGATTGCACATGTCCCTGCACATAGTCAGATACATGCTGACATAAAACTGTACCTTTGACAATTGAGCATTCACTGACTTACCACTGATGTGTAGTAATGATGCTCACAAAAGTGTCCTCTATTCAGTAATGAGCAAGATGTGTGACATGCACCTGAATTTGTTTATTCCACATTTTTATGACAGTATTATGTGTATGTGCTTGAAACTCTTAGCTTGCTTGCCTACGCATTTTGATGTTACATGATTACACATTACTGTGCATGTGTATTTTATACATGGTCAGCTCTGTGGACATCAATGATCATTCTGCCCATGGGACATACATTTTCCATTTGGTTAAATGTATTTTGGTTTGGCTTCTACTGCACCCTGTGTGCTATACACATGCATATGCAGTGTGTAAACTTACCTTGTCCTGATTTTCCATGATGTGGCCCAGGTTGTCCACCTTCCTTCCTTCCTTCCACCTTAGTATTTTCCTATTATATTTTGCAGATATCTTTGCCTTTGGTGCAGTTATTGACCATCGCTATGTATTAGTTTGCTACAGTAAACATGCCAAATATATGGCCATTTTATGATGTAGGACATCTGCATACAAGTTGCAGGCTACAACTTGCAATACATTCTTGTTCTCATTATACCTGGCTGTTAACCAGTGTACCTTGTTGACATCCATATGCACAACCTGCTATATTTATTAAGTTGTAATGTTATACTTTTATAAATGTTCTTACATGTCATTGGTGTATGTATGTGTATTGATCTTGACTTCATGTATGTTCCATTTAGGCCACTGACGGTCATACATATACATCTACATCTGTGTGTTGCCTTTGACGTGGCATATGCATATAATGTGTATGCATTCCATTGCATGTTTGTTCGTGTTGTGCATACACCTACTTGTGTATGTAGAATATGTTTTATTGCTATTCTGCAGTATATATATATTTGGCACTGTGTTTGGTTGTTTGCCTTTCACATGATTGATCATAAATTTGGTTCTGCCCTCTGCTAGAGGTATCTAACATTGTTAGACCAGCTTTTGCTCATCTGTGACGTTGCTTGTCTTACACCTGCACTGCTAACAGACTACTTGGATGTGTTTATTTATCCAATTTGTACTGTGATCCTAATTTATTACAGATTCCATCAGAATCCGTAAGTGAATATGAACAAAAAAGTATGCAACAATTGTTCTCACAGCCTCGGAATCACCAATAAGTGTACGGCCACCTCAAATTCCATAGAAGAATGTTTATTCCACAATAATAGATACAAAAACCACAGATAAAATATACACTCAAAAGTTAAGCGCTTTCACCCACAACACAGTGGGCTTCATCAGAACATAGTAATTACACTGAGTTCTACCTATATTTTATTCCAGGTAGACCAGGGGGGTAGCTATGGGGGCAGCTTGTGCCCCCATATTTGCCAACCTGGTCATGCTAGATTGGGAGGACACCATCTTATTCCCCAGTGTATTTTTAAGAGCATCAATCACTATTCAATATTCTTGGATGGCATATACATATTATGGGATGATAGTATGGAAAGATTTGAAGCCTTCATACAATTTCTTAACAACAGCAGTGAATTTCTTTAATTCACACATTCCCATAGTTACGATGGAATAGCTTACCTTGACACTTACATATACAAACAGGAAGGTGGGTTCAAATCTAAAATACATCGGAAATGTACTTTCTCCAATGATTATTTGGAATTTAGCAGTTGTCATCCAGAAAATCTTAAATACAATATATTTAAAGGGCAATGCATAAGGGCTGCACGCATGACTTCTGATTTCAATAAAATGGTGGTTGAAATTAAATTCATAACAGAATTATTTCAAGAGAGAGGTTATCCATTGAAAATGATGCAAAATGTAGCACTATATGTTACACAAGAACGGGGAACCAAATTTATACCACTATTAGGATCTGGTGTTGTGAACAATCAGGTTCAAAGTGTAAAAACAACAATGATAGTGAAACAATTCAACACCAGAGATCTTTTATATTACAGTACAGTTTAGTAGCAGGTAATGTGATCAATATATTATGCAAGTATTGGTATTTGATTTCTGGTGACTCCACATTAAATGACATTATGGGTTAAAAACCAAGATTTGTTTATAAAATGGGACGGAATATAAAAAGCTTGTTGGAACAACAGTCAGCAGGACTGAAGAGCATAAAGAAAGGAACTAAAACACATACCACAAAATGTGGTGCATGTAATCAATGCAAGTATATATTAGAGAAAGAACAAATTATTATCAACAATGGATTTAAGACAATAGTCAAATTTAAACAAGGAAATTGTAATACAAAAATGCTCATTTATTTGGCTAAGTGTAGAAAATGTGCAAGTTATTACACAGGTAAGACAGAGAGGTGTTTTAGAAAACGAATTTACGACCATTTGTATAACATTAGGAGGATGGACACCACTAGTGCCTTGTACAGACACATTGAGAAGATGGGCGACACACAAATTCAAATTTGCCATCTTAGATATTATTAAAATGGACCCCAGAGGGGGTGACCACAAAACCTTGTTGAGTTTCAAGGAAGTTTGGTGGCAATTGTATTTGGATGCAGTAACTCCACCAGGTCTTAATGACCATATCCCATGTAAGCCCATCTTGGAGATGGAATAATGTCTTTGATATATATTACCGTGTAGTTCTGGTACAAAGAAGCAGGTGTTAGTAGACATTATATCATTATATCAATTCTACACTGATATTACACTAACCTTATGACAACAATATCAAGCCAATTACTGTGCATATATATTTTTTTGCATACAATTTTTCATATACACTTCATATATATATAGTTTTTACATAACTTAGCAGTATAGGAAGGTGAATTTAGTAACAACGTTACAGTTTCATTACATATATTATTCATCTAAAGTTGTACATTTAAGTTTATTATTAAATGATTCTGTGTAAATAAAATTTTACATTTTACATGTATATTTTATATATACATTTTACATTTTACACATTTTTACCAATTGTGTATAACATACACACATAGGTCATATAATTTCTGTAATGTATTTGTATTACTTATGTTACATGTTTGTAATTAGTACAAGTGGTGTTGCATATGACTGGAAAAGATTTTTAAATTGTACTTAAAAAACTTGTTAGTGTTTATGCTTGTATGGAGTGTCTCGGAACAAATAATGTGTTTTTAGTTTTTGAAAGGGGTTTATATATATATATATATATATATATATATATATATATATATATATATATATATATATATACATAAAAAATACCTATTGAAATTTTATGTGGTGCCTTGTATGGATATGTCAGACTTGAGCTAGAGAGCTGGTGCTGATAATTATGCAGGTACCACTTTAAAATTTCACAATATTCAACATCAGCTGTAATTTGGTGCCAAATTTTAAATATAGGTAGAACTCAGTGTGATTACTATGTTCTGATGAAGCCCACTGTGTTGTGGGTGAAAGCGCTTAACTTTTGAGTGTATTTTATCTGTGGTTTTTATATCTATTATTGTGGAATAAACATTCTTCTATGGAATTTGAGGTGGTCGTACACTTATTGGTGATTCTGAGGCTGTGAGAACAAGAATCCGTAAGTGCAATCAGGCATATTTTATTAGTACATGTCTTATGGCGATATCCGTAGTTGTCCCTGAACTTACTGCAAAGATTGCTGATGATATATATTACAAACTGCACTGGAGCTTTGAAGCAAGTATTTTTTATTAATGAATGAATTATGGAAATGTCTGTAGTTGTCTGTAACATTTCTGGAAAAATTTCTGAAAATATGCATTTTATTATGAATGCCATGCAGCTTACACTGGAATAGTTGGCATTTTTTTGTTTGCTATCATAATGGAGTCAGTCATATGCTGTAATTATCTTTAACCTTACTGGACAGATTGCGTTATGCCTCTGTGTATATGACTATCCAGATGCTTGAATAGTGATTATTTTTCCTTAACTTTGTTAATGTACAACTCGCTTTGAATGCTTGAATTGTGTTAATCTTTCTGTAACTTTGGTAATGTACAACACACTTTGACACCCATTTCTCATTACTTACAGATTTGTTTAGTGTGCCGCTGCTACTGCGATATTCCATTGTGTGCTGAGCTACTTTGAGTTTATTGTGGTACATTTCCACATTACAACATTATCCACAAGTGTAGTACTGATATTGGCATAATGAGTCAAAATTAGCAGACTTGATGGAATCCAGCCCAGCATGTCAATATGTGGATTTACTTTGCAACTCTGTGAACAATAAACTTTGTGATTTATGCTTGATTTAACATGTTTTTGAAAGCTTTGTTATTGTGTACTAGTTGCACATGGTTTGTTTTCCCACAATAGAATAATATATTCCATGTTTTAGCAGTAAAAAATTATATGACTTGGATTGCGCCAGTTAAAAAAACATGTCCAACAATTGTAAAGATCTGTTATTAACACTGACTTACTTTTGTTTATAGTTTCATAGCTGCTTACAGGACTTTTTAACTATGAGTATCTTAAGAAGCCTATCCTTGCATTCCCACAATAATTATCAGCCCTTACATTTTGCAATATGAATCTCCAAAGGCAGGCCACACAAGTATATGTTAGGTACTTACATGCTTCCCCTATCCGTGGGGACCATTGGTGCTAAACCAGGGGTGTATTTATGGTTACCCATACATTTGTCCAAATTAGGATTGAGTAAAGTAAGATAAGTACTCTGCTTTTTGTGAAGGGGAAGCCAGTTCCATCATACCTCTCAATCTCTTAGCACAGAAATCTGTTCAAAGCCTAAAATAATTGTGGGTGGGGGGGGGGGAGCAAAGGCCCAGAAATAGGACATATTTAAATATTGCTCTTATAACTTAGAAAGTTGCTAGAATAACAGGATTTGTGTTAGCATGTATTTTTTGAAGGATATGATAGCCGTAATTTAAATGTATGCCATTACTCAGTGACTTCAGTCCTTAGTGATTTGCCAGAAAGCCACACATGTTATGAGTAATAGACCAAAAATATGAGCAAAAAATCTGAACATTCTGTGAAAATCTGGACAGTTGAGAGGTATGGGTGCTATAGAAGTAGTATTGCCTATGATAAATACCTATCTCTAGCAGTAGTATTCTCTATGATATATACACATCTCTATCACTTCTATATAAGTAGCATTCTTTGTGATATATGCCTATCTTTATCACCTCCACAGAAGTAGCTTTATTGATGATATGTACCTATATCTATCACCTCCACAGAAGTGGTACTCTGTATAATCTATACCTATCTCCATAACTTCCATAGAAGTGGTATTCTCTATGACTTATACCTGGCTCTATCACCTCCATAGAAGTGATATTCTCTGTGATACATACCTACCTCTATCAACTCCATAGAAATCGTATTTTCTATGATATATACCTGATCACTTCCATAGAAATGGTATTATCAGTGATACATACCTTTCTTTATCATCTCCATAGAAGCAGTATCTATCACCACAATAGAAGTAGTATTCTCCATGATATATACCTATAATTCCAGAATATTCTGTTAAGCGAACAAAAAGAGATTGAGGTCCCCTGAGGGGGGTTTCTGATTCCATTGGACTTGTTAATGTGCAATGCTCTGATAGAACTGGATCTGCTGAAGCTCAATATGCAAGGCAGAGGTAGCATTCAAGTAGCCTGTATGATACCCAGAAGTGATGCAAGGGTTTGAGATGGGCTGCATATTTTTTATGAGTTAGGCCCTTGATTTTTTTTTTTGTAGTGAGGAAGCATTGTGGTCTTTCCTGCTGTGACAAGTGCTTGGGCAGGTATTATTGTGGCTACTCGATGTAATGTTTGCCAATACAAAGTTAAGCAGGAATATCTGTGCACTACATCTTTAATAATGACTTTCTGGTTATTATTATAATTACTATTATTATTAGCTATCCAGGTAATCATTTAATAACTGGGTAACTTAACTAATATTGTAGATGTTGCAGTTCCACTGTTGTCACCCTGGAAAGGTAATATTTTCACAGAATTTGGAGTAGTCAGTGTAGCCAGCTAGTATTCAGGAAGTCAGTGGCAAGAAAGCAGGGTGTTCTAAGGAGACCACATGGATACAAAGAGAACATCCAAAAAGTAAACTTCATTGTACTGACCATATATTTTCAATTCTAGCACACAGACTATGGGACCCCATTTCTTTCTCAATCAGAGGCATCTAAAAGTACTCAGATTTCAGACAGCAGCCCAAGGAATACCTCTTCACCCAAACCAAGAGTGCACATGTCACATTACATGAACTCTGCAGCTCTGTCACACTTTTGTCCCTGTTTCATCCTTCCTTATCTCATCTTGCCATCCCCTCACTTACTGTCTCTCGTTCATCCAACCCCCTTCTCTTCACATCTCTCACACTTCCTCTCCTTTCTACTCCTCTTTCCTCTACTTGCCTCTCTTGCTGTGTCTCTGTCTAATCCCCATGATATACTTTCCAGCAATATTTCACGCTCACCTCTTTTAATTTCTTAATACCCTTCTATATAATGATATGTTGCTATCCCTGTAGCATTAGCCATCTCATGCATTATGGCTACATCTTATTCAAAAAGCTCCGCTAGGCATGAGTCCATTTTTCCATCCATGTTTCTTCTTGTAAATGGTTTCTTGAAATGAATGTGGTAACATATTCTTGCATCTAAATGTAAATATCTATATGCATTTTTTTGAATATTCATGTTTGGCTCATTTCTTATGTGATCCCATTCACCTGGGTTGTGCCTGCAAATTATCCATTGAGATCACTGATCTACTCTGGTAAACAGATATAAATAAACAACTAACTAGCAATAACAGCAACTGGAGATCAGGCACAAACCCATATCCTGACTTTCTGTGTCACTGAAGCAAACATTTAAGTTATAAGCACTTAATATGGGGAGCTGCTAGGCCAAGAAAATAAGCACCAAACATAGATATGAGATGTGGAACAGCATTGCCCATGGGCAGCAACAACTGGATATTGATTTAAAAAGCAGATGAGAAGACCTTGAACAAATACTACTAAATACAAATTTGGGAGGTGGGATAAAATCCTACGGTTGGCACTACATATTTTAAAACATAAACCCATAAGATTAGCAGTCCGAAGGTTTTGTCCACCAATGTCAGTAATAAGTGAGGTCATAAGGCTATTTGACTGTTTGCTTATAACTTTAGTAAGTACCGTTTTCACACTGTATTTGAAAAAAGTGTCAGCCATAGGATTCTTACACAGCTGCACTTTTTTTACCCTTCCCTACTTCTCGGATTCATGTACATTGTTTTCTGTTCAGGGTTACTCTTCTTCTGCCTCCTGAATTCACAGAATATTTATAGCCAAGATGACCTCCCTCCTAACTCCAAAATCATATTCAGTAGTTGTTGTGCAGGGTCACCCCGTCCCACCTCCCAAATTTGCATTCAGTAGTAGCTGTCCATGGTCTCCTCATCCTGCTTCCTAAATCAAGTTGGTTGCTGCCAAGGGGCAGCCCTGTCCCACCTCTCATATTTATGTGAGGTATTTATATTCATGGCCTCCCCTCTCCAGTTCCCCATGACTCTGTGAAATTATATTTTCTGTCTAAAATCACATTTTGAGTAGAAGTATGCTAAGACCACATAGCTGTTCCTAAGGTGAGCCTCCATTGGTAGCATTTTACAGACTTGGTAAAACAGATATTGAACGTTAATGAAGATATGAAATAATCACAACTTATAAACCTACAACTTTAGTAATCAGTAATTTGGGTAGAACAAAAAATGTTTGTCTTGAGGCATCTACGTCATGCAATCTGTAGCATCATTCTTTCTTAGCAGGTAATTTCACAGTCGTAAAACCTTGATTTATCTGTTCATCTTTTGGGATAGAAATGTGTATGGATAATGAAATTGTTTTGAGATGATGTCTCATGGGTGACAGTTTGCATATGTAACACTCTCAGACTTCAGTAAATGTAAGAAGAAATGTTCAAAAGCTAAATGCAAACTCATAACTTTGGCAATTTCTGATATTTTGAAATAAAACCATCTGATTACTTATGTATACAAGACATGAAGCCTTCAGTGCTTTTATACAGTTCTTGTCATTGTGCAGTTCCAACTTAAAAGCAGATTTTTGTAGTCACCATGTAAAATGCCATTTCACAACAAAATTGACGGTAATAGCATTCCAGTTTATTGAGTGACTGAACATATGTTACATAGAAAATCTGGGCTGAAAATGTTAAAGAATGATGAACTATGATCATTTTTGTCTAAGTTCTACAGCAATTAATAGTAAAAGCATTGCAGTTTTTGTCAGTAATCAAATTGGTTACCTGTAACGGAGGACAGTCAAGGAGTGTAACAGGTGTGCGAGTCCAAGGGTGGGCAGGAGACCCCACGACACAATGAAAGTGAGGGCCAGCATGTGACAGACAAGGTGGGATCTCCCTGGCCTATGTGGGGGGTGCACCACCAGCCCATCTCACACTTCTCATCTATCCCATTGGGGAGGTGAAGCATGAGCGTACCTGATGGGACCTGAAAGATGGTGAACTCTGTCTGGGCAGGGCAAAGCCAGAGAAAAATCTGGTTGAGACCCATAGTGGCTCTGATGTGCAAATTGGTCATCTGACCTGGGTACAGGGGCAAAAGACTAATCAAACCATCTAGTAGCTTGTTCCCTCTGAAGTTTCCCTCAGGAGAGCTGGCACTTGGAGGACACAGTTTTATCTGGTAAAGTGAATGATTAGAGGTCTTGAGGCCGAAACAATCTCAACCTATTCTCAAACTTTAAATGGGTAAAAAGCCTGACTTGCTGGCTTGGAGCCAGGCATGGAATGCTAGCGCCAAGTGGGCCACTTTTGGTAAGCAGAACTGGTGCTGCGGGATGAACCGAATGCCAGTACAAAAATAAAAAAAGGTGCCTGCAAGCTAATTATTAAATAACAAAATCCGTTCATATAAAATGGTAAAAGGGAATAGCTTTTGGGGACAGCAAATTATGCCCCTCAGGTCAGGAAACATATTCAATTACACATTATACTTCAACTGTTTAAATAAGTTTAAAACTAACAGCAAATTAGTTGGTAAATACATTACTCCTGCAAAATACATCAGAATCTCTATAAGCATCTCATGTTATGTTCCAAAAAACATTTTACCATTACATTTTTTTCTTTTTTTTTATAATATATATAGATAGATATAGACATAGCTATAGATATAGATATATATATATAGATATATTTAAATTTCAGGTCAACACACAATACATACAGCATATATCACAATAAATGTCACTTTTACAAAACTAGATTCGAATCGCTTGTGTTTTCACTTAATAGCATTAAGTATCATTGCTTACATTTTCCTACCACTATATTGTAACACCATCCAGCATGCATTTTTGCAGTGTATCCTTTAAAGTAACTCATTGTTTTAACTTTATTCTACTTGTACCTCTCAAAATCTAAGAGCAAGAAATTTGGACAAAGCCAAAAATCATTGAAGACAACCCCCCAGATTCACGAAACCTCCATGTAAGACTAAATTAGTCTTACTTGTAAACTGCAGTTGAACGGTCTGACGTCAGCATGCCATGCATATTCATGATGGCATGCTGACTCCACTCCAAGTCTACATGGACCGTGCAGGAAGGCAGGGGGAGTGTCTGACTGCCGAGCAGTCCTAAGGTCCATGCCCCTGCAAGTGTCTGAATTGTGAAATGTCAACACACATGAGCGAGTCCGCTCAAATGTCAACATACCCAACACTACACTCCCTCACATTGTAAACCCCCAGTAGAGTTATAAAATGTAATACATATATATTTTTCTAACTCCTGATATAGCTGCCCATATTTGCGCGTGTTTGAGCCTGCCCCTCCTACACAGCCCCCAGCACAGCCACCCTCGGGTCTGTGAAGGTTCAGTGGTGACTGCCCATGGGTGGGGATCTCAGTCCTACTGTTACCATCTGTGGGCTCATGGGCTTGCAATTTCCAAACATCCGTCCCCATCAATTGTGTTCAGCCACCCCAAGTGTCATACTCCGCCCCTGTATGCATCTTGTTTGTCTTGTCTGTTTACCTCCCCAACCTACCTCCCCAAATATACCTACTTCCTCTACTTCACATTCTACTCGCACCTGAAAAAAAAAGGGCAATCTGTACCCACAAAAAAATTACGTCCCATACATAGCTACCCATTTTGCACACATGTCTGCTGGACATGTAAACTGATAATTAGAATTGGCAGTACAACATACTTTGTTGTCCTCACCCCTCTCTCAGGGGTGGAAGGTTTCAAATTTCACTCCAAATTTATAACATATGCACAGCTGTTGCTGGTAAAGAAATGGGCAGGTATGGACCTTCCCTACACCCGAGCTGGTTTCCCTACTGTCTTTCCCTCTTTGTGCCCCCTTTTTCTTCACTTTCCTATCTCCCCATTTTCTTTTCTTTTAAAGAAATTAGTGCGGGGGTTAACGGGAGTAAGCACTTTTAAGCAGTAGTTAGCGTGTTAGAGCGGGTGTGCACATGTGTGCGCTAAGCTTAGCATTGCTAAGCATCACGCAAACTCGCACAATCCCGCTTACAACTGCTTAAAAGTGCCTTAATCACTCTGTGTGTCAGGGCCCTTGTTCTGTTCAGCAGCAAAATAAAACACCTCTGTCAGTCTCGAACCCCAGACCTTGGACAAACTTGACTGCATGAAGTACCACAAAGCCACAGCAGATATACAATAACCTGGTGCTGAAATAAATATATTATGCAAAACAATGAGTGAATGTAAAGGAAAAATAGGAAGGCCATAACACAAAGCCTGTTCTGTGGATCTTTACCAGCAATTGTTGCGGAATTGCATTACATAACTGTGATAAGAGAAGCAGCCATTCTAGCAGCAAATAATGTTATTGAGGCACTTTACAACCCCCACACAGTATCATAGCAGGACAAACACTGGCATATCTGATTAGGGCAGAGGCCATACTTCCTGATTGTGAAACATATTTTAGCTGTGTCCCTCTGAATCCCTCAGAAAAGTACTGATGTTAGTCAGAGAGGTGTTGTATTACACAATGAATAATCACAATAATAACAGTAGACACCGCTTGTACTTCATAAAAGGAGTACTAATCCATATGCACTGCTTCACTCAAGTCTACACTTACCGTCTCTATTAGTTAGAAGGTGTACCTCACTTTTAACTACCTATCCCTGACTCCAAGCAAATATGTATCTGAGTGTTTCATAGGCCTGGCAGAGGAACAAACACACAGGCATATCAACTCATCTGCTGTTAGACACTCTGCAAACAGCTGTGTGAGGACTTCCACAAGCATACCCTTATGTAGGAGTACAACACAGAAATACCAAAGGATCTAGCCATGGACTGGTAGCAACTGACTGTAACAATGCCATTGTACCAGTGCTGAAAACACCTGTGGGTTGCACAGACAAAGAATAACAGGCTAACATCTGACTACCATCTGGATAGGTTCACAGTTGGGTCCTATGCAGACAGACCACCTGCCTTGATAAACCAACAGGTACACACCAATTCATTAAGTACAGTAAGATAACACTCACACAATAACATGTAATGCTCTCTGTATGTCTGCATCCCCCCCATATTTTACATATACGTGTGTTTCGGGTCAACCATGGATGTAGGTAGGCATATTCAGTAGTGGAATTGCCCAGTTTACCTGAGACTCCTGTGCTAATGTCAACAATAAAAAATACACAAACCCTGCAGAACTGAGTACATCAATACGCACAGTATAACAGTCCACAAACAGTTAATGTGTCAAAAGAATACTTCTCCATAACCACATTTGTATGGCAGTCAATTACATAAGTAGAAATGAAACTACATACTCACATATATCTTGTGCAAGCATTTGTAGGGGTGAGTTAAACACTACACTGATAGCTCTGTACTGGAAGTGGCAACAGTCAGGTTTGAGTACAACATGTACATCACTGTCTTCACCTCTAGCTTCAGATATAAGAAGTATACCAACCTTCTGACTTAAAACAACAGTGTACACGGCAAACAAGCATGGGCCCCACTCTGGGAATCTGAAAGGGCTACACCTACAAAACTTAGCATTTTATAGCATTGGGATGCTATGACAGTGAGTACTGCAATTACCACACAGCAGGCTGTACGCATTTACCAAATGCTGTGCACCAACTTGTGCAGAGGTCATCACATTCACATGTGCTGATACCTATAAAAGCAGACTGTACTTGCCATCCCCACATGCAATCATTACATTGCACCTGATACAGCTTCACAGAACTTGTGTATGAGTAAATAGGAGTTATTACTTAATAATGCAAAAGTTTAATTGAGTAAGAATACTCTAGTGAATCAGCCACCAAATATATTAAGTAAAAAAAAAACTTAATTAATAAGAAAGGTAATTAAGTAGAAAAAAAAACAGACAGACCTGAAAGTGACAGGTATGTGACAGAAATATGATTACCGGCAAGTAGTAGATGTTTATGAAGAGTACTGTAAATACTTTGAAACATGCATATGTGGCAGCAGTAGGTAGGTATGTATGCACTGATGCCATGCATGACTATTGCCATGGACAAATTAGTGTGTAGCTGTGTTCAGTGGGACATAACTGTGACATATGTAGCTCAGCATTAATGTCAAACATCCTGTCATGTCATCTATGTTCTGTACAGTACTGTGTATAATGGCTGTCGGGGAGTAGTGCAAACAGCTATATAAACATGGATGTGACAGAGTAACACATGCATGATAGTCATATAATGTGTAGCTTAGCATTGGCAACTGCTGTACCAGGCTAGTATAGTAATGTAGCATTAGCAGCTATAAATACTCCCTGTAATATTACTGCCATGTACACATGTGACAACTGTTCATGTTGTAGCAAGGCCCAACAGGTCATCCATGAGGTCTACAGACGTACAACAGTGTGTACCTTGTGTGTGTATGGCACACACATATGTAGAGATAGTTATGTGTCAGATATATTAGCATCTTAACATGTGCATAGAGCAAGGTACATACTGCAACTGTTTGTGAAGGGTGGACATATATATGTTGGTGAAGGTTGTTATGTGCATATTTTCATGTAGGTTGTAGTGTGTGGCAAACAAGACAGCATACAGTGCTGGTATATGACGTGGTGTTTAAACGCTGTGGGTTTGATTTGCTAAGTTTATAGTCTTCCAGACAGGGAGTCCTGCTAAAGATACATGGCCTGAGAATACCCTCAATGCATTCTGCACAAGACTGTGCAAAATTGTTACATAACTGTATCTCTCTCAACCCTTGCATAATTGATATTCCCACCATGAAAGGTGGACTGTATATATGCCTACATGTAAATCTATATGTACACCAATGGATGTTTATATGTACGCTCAAGCTCAATGTTGTAAATGTATTGCCATCCCTTTTGTTAAACACCCTGTACCCATTAACTACCACATAGGTGGTAGTCTACTCAACACCAAAACTGTGATAAGAGACCACGGGACACAGGTGGATAGTAGTGTCCCTTTTGATAATCACAGTGCCACACTAGTCATGTAAACTGTGTACGGTCCACATGTCATCACAAAAGGTGTGTCATACATGGAATGAGAGGTCAGTGTTCTACTCTACTCATCAGTCATAAAACCCATCATAGAGTACAATGGGCATTTTGGTATGTACCTCAGAAGACATCTACAGCAACTGTAGACGCCAGGCACAAACACCACAAAGAGTATTACCAGACTCAAACAGATGCCCTATGCAGACTGTCTTACAAAACCACAGCTACACTGTGTCACATACCACACATCCAGAGCCAACCTCTGCCTAACATACAAAGCTATGCCAAACCCACAGGTGTTGGACATGCTCCATGTCAACAGATCAAAATCCCTACAAGCTACACACTGTACTGATCTAAACCTTGTAACATCAAAAAGCAGAACATGCTGGAGTAGTACATTCTCATCTCAGACACATACCATACCCTGGAACTAACTACCTATCAATAGCAAAGAAAGGTCCTCATTAGCAGTCATCATGAATAATCATGATGAATGGATGTGATATAGGAAATACAACCCAGGAATCACCTTTGTGGATTTGCATGACAGGGGCACATGAACTTAAATTACATGGCTGTTGAAGGGCAGGGTACCGTATGGATAGGCTTCTATAGGCCATATGCCTAATAGCCTATGAGCTACCTATGACCTGATACACACACGCATGTACATGTTGCATTAATTGCTATGTGAGGTTGACTGAGTGTGATGGTGAATGTGTAGGTGAATGTGTCAACATTGTGTATATGTGTGATAGCCTAGTGGGTAAATGTTTATATCATGGTATGTATTGTTCTAGCTCTGATCCCCGCAAAAGATATGTATGCTATTGCTAGGCAGCAAAAGCAGTATGGTATACAGTGTGACATAGTCCCATGGTGTTGACTGGAGTGTGCCATTGTAGGCTAAAGCGGTACACGTATGCTCATTGATTGTTGTCACTAGTGAATACAAATCCCATTTGAACTGTAGTACTACCTGAAGCTGTAGGCCTAAACAGTACAGTATGGTGTATATCCACATTGCTTTGAAACACTGTTTTGTTAGTTACCTGTAGTCCCCACATATTACATACCTCAGGCAGAAGGTTTTGTAAGTGCTGACACACAGTACTGTATGGTACACAGGTAAAGCTCATCTGGGTTGCCATACCTTTGTGTCTTGTAGGTATGTCTGATGTATGTGTGGGTATGCCTGTAACATGGCCTGGGTTGTATGTGTGTTACAGCATATAAGTGCATATCTAGCAACATGTATAGTGTAGTACAGCAGTATGCCACCTATATTGATGAATGTGCACATATGTTACTTGGGGGGTTGCTATCAGCAAGTAGTGTGGTGTACTGGTAGTAGTGTAACTGTACTTTACAATCATCTCAATGGATGACAAATTTCTGTATGCATTAGCTTCATATATACCTACTGTGGCTAGGTGGTGCATTGTGTCACATATAGTGTGCCATGTGCTGTTGTATAGTCTTACATACTGGTTTCACTTTGTTGCTGTGCAGAACATGGTTTAATATATAGAACATGTCAGGCACTGTCAGGCAGTTGTGGGCTGAGCACTGATATGTGGGATTAAAAGTGTGTATCTACTGACAGCCAATCGGTTGCTATATATGGCATTTCATTGATATCGGTACTTTAGAATGTTAAGTGTGCCACAAGACTTGCTCACAGTAATTGTCTTATTATCTTCCAGGGACATGTCTCATCATTGCAACCCTGCCTATTTACGTGAAGAGGAGGAATTAATCATATCCACACTAGTACAACATTACACCCTGCTGTTATCCAGAACCAGCCAGGACCAGCATGAGCACACTGCACTGTGGCAGGATGTTGTCCATCGGGTTAATGACATAGGCATGCATAACCGGACTTATGAGCAGGTACGCCATCACTGCAGTGATTTAATCAGACATGTCTGGCAGCATGCCTCTGATGTCCGCAGACAACAGCTTGCAAGAGGTGGTGGTGCAGCATCACACCCGCCCCTCACCAGAGAGGAAGAGCTGCTCCTCAGCGTGGTGGCTCCAGGCCAACCACTACAACAAACATGCATCATCATGGAGGCCGGAGTCACCCAGCAAGTTGACTGCGAGCATGCAGGTAACATGCCATATCTGTAGACTACTGTTAGCTCGATTGTTAGAACATGCATATGTCAGATGTGTACTGTGTATTTGGAAGATGTGGAGCCTGGTGTTGTGCAATACTGATAATTTTGAACATAATCTGTATGCCTATGACTGTCAACCATTGTACTACTGTAAAATTGCAAAGTCACAGCAGCAATGCCACAGTTGTTGACACTGACAAACTGTCTCATATCCTTTTAGGTCCCTCTGGTGTGACAGCAAGACAGCAGACCCATGCTGGTGAGTGTTCTACATTTCATATGGCAAATAACATGTGCATGTCATAGGTGGGTTTTAGGCCATTTACATATGTACAACACCTACACATAATGCATGCTCTGCAAGTTTCCTGTGTGACTATGCACATCCCAGTAGCATGAATGTCTGCCTCAAACACATGCTATACACAGAGCATCCCAAACAATTGTGGTACACGGTAGTGGACATTGTATAGGCAGAGTCAATACACATGCACACAACATACACCACCTTGTCATATGCAGTACATGTCAATATGATACACATGGCGTATGTACACACCTGCTGTAAGGTCAGACTCCAGTATCCCAGATGTCATCCACACACCACACATACTATACCTGTGGGGTAGAGGCCTATTATGGGGCATTGCAAAACTCTTTAACAAACAAGACATTCATGTTAGGCAATGCTCCCTATTGAACACCTTACATACCCATGTAACAACTGCCTGTGAAATGGTTAATTTAGCCACAGTGCTGCAGTTCAGGTACAGCAAGATAGTTGTCAGTGTGGCACACATTATTGGCTTTGAGTGACCACATGATGCTGCCTGATGATGGCTCATGGTACTACACTACATCCAGTTACTGTAACTACAGCACAACACATAGCATTCATTGCTATACACCTGACAGTTGTGTGCATCCAGCCATGGTATGTATACCTGTGTGATGGTGCACATGACTTTGAAAAGCATGTAATCCTTGCACAGCGATGTTGTGTCCATGTACACATTGTGTTCCAGGGTGAAGCCAATCATTGAACAACACACATGCATCAAAGACATGTATACTGTTATTAACAAGGACTCTCTACACTCGCACTGCATGCTGTTGAGCAACACACATCTTGCACGCTGACACGTGTGATAGGACTCTTTGGCTTGTGATACTGTACTCCACCATCAACCACTAATGGGTATGTTCTGGATTGCTGTTGGTGTGTGTGTGTGTGTGTGTGTGTGTGTGTGTGTGTGTGTATGTGTGTGTGTGTGTGTCTACTTTAGTGGGTAGTGTATTTGTGTACATGTGTGCATGTGTGCATGTGTGCATGTGTGCATGGGTGCATATGTGCACGTGTTCATGTATTCATATATTCATGTGTGCATGTGTGCATTTGTGCATGTGTTCATGTGTGCATGTATGCATGTGTTCATGTGTGCATGTGTGTATGTGTGCATATGTTCCTGTGTGCATGTGTTCATGTGTTCGTGTGTTCATGTGTTCATGTGTGCATGTGTTCATGTGTGTATGTGTGCATGTGTGTTAACATCATGTACAGATTGTAAAGTGTGTTTCCTGTTTCCCTCTCACAGGTGCTGAGGTTGTGTTGGTTGAGTGCAGCAGGGAACCTGAAGACACTGCCACAAATAGTGTAGATGATGAAACATGTGTTGTGGCACAGGCAGGTTTGACAGGGTCTGTCGTTGTTCCACCAATCGACAGTGCACAGCTTTCCACACAATCTATGTGCACATTCATACTTCCAATACATCCCTCATCACCAATGGCCTTAGCTGAGGGACAGCATACAGTAGGCATTGACCAGGATAGTGTGGTATCTATGACACATGCAACCCCTCACAGCAGCCATACCCAGATTCCTGGAATGGTACCACATAGGCGGATGTCCAGGGGTTCTTGTGGGAGCACCGTTGGTGGTAATGCCCCTGGCAGACATACCCCCCACAGGTCTTACAACCTCAGGTATGTTCCAGGCTGTAATGCAGGCACAGGCACGTATGGAACAGTACACCAGACAGGGACTGAGGGTGCAGAGGGCCCATAACACCGCTATCAATGACAGTACCCGTGACATTGTGGGTGCAGTGCGTCACTACACCAAGGTCATTGATAGACATTGGGGGAGACATTAGATGTCCTCCGCAATGTAATGTCCATGTGCCAGAACAGTGCAGGACAGCTGAGACGTTGACGTGGATGTATGCCAGCAACACCATTGGCTGGCAGTCGTCTCAGACGACACACAAGTCACAGCCACTCCCGTAGTGGCAGTACCAGCCCCAGCAATGTTGGAGCAGGGCAGTCAATAGACCATCATAGAAGACCATGTGCACGTGGCTCTAGCCAGTCCCAGCAGGGACATGGGTCCAGTTAACATGCCTCTGCCTCTGATGATAGTACCCAGTCTGGCTTAGTACCTGTTACTGTCCGTTGCACTCCTGCCAAGCACAGGTACTCTGTCTGTGGCCAGAGACGGTGATCTGTATAGCCTGGCAGGTACAGACTGTGGTTGTCCCACAACCTCACGTATATGGCAGCCATATGGTGGAACTGTGTGCATGCAGACACACACATAATCCAAACACCTAGGGCTAACACATACACACACACATCACATAAACATTGATCCATGCTGTACTGTTGTCCCTCACACACACACACACACACACACACACACACACACACACACACACACACACACACACACACACACACACACACACACACATACATAGATGTCAATTGGATGGGTCAGTGTCGGGCTCTGGCAAACCAACAACACACCCTGTGCATATGATGAAACTGTGCCACCTCCTGTCATCTGTAACATTGATGCAGGAACAGGTTAACATGGTGCTGATGCACAGGGTGACTTTATAGCAGTGTAGCAATGTTAGCATGTTGTCAACAGTACAGTGTAATGATATCCCTGTAGGTATATCTGAGCAAGCATGATGCATTAAAGCTATGATTATCAATGTAGTATTGTTTACAACAGTGTTAATTCCAAAAATGTATTGTCCGCCCATGTGACACTTGGCTGATGTGTGTAGTTTTGGCAGCATGTGTTGGTGAGTGGACAGTACATGTGTGATGTGTGCAGTACAGATTTGCAGGTGTACATTTGTGAACATGGTGGAGGTGTACTGTATGCATGTACATGCATAGTGGACACATGGGAAGGGTGACATGCCCTGTATTACCCATGGTCAAGACTTCATTGTTTCTATTGGTGGCCAGTATGCATTTTAATACACATACGTTTTAACTTGGGTACACGTGTGTATGACATGGTTTGACACTCTGCTGTGGGTGATACTGTTACTATCTGTCATTGGTTTACATTCTGGTAGTGTACACAACCTCATTGTAATTGTCTTAAATGGGTTTAACATCATTTCTATTGCAAAGTGGTATTTACCCATTACTTTAGTTTAGTCTAGCTAATAATTTAAAAAGTATTTAAAAAGTAATTAAAAACTACTTAAAAAGTATTTAAAAAGTATTTTAAAAAGTATTTAAACAGCATTTTAGAACTATCATTTGGTAACTATTTATGAACAATTGCTTATGTAAGTTCTAAAATGTATGCAGTGTCAATATTGATTTATTAATTTATTAATATTGAACTGTTTTGAATAGATCACCTTACAGTAAAACATTTTGTTTTATTTTTAAATTCGCTGTAAGGTAAAGTAGATGTGGTATTAATTGTATTTCCCATACTGTGACTTTTAATGCTTTATTGCTTAATTAGTTAATTAATGCTTAATGGTTTTTAAATATGAGCTGCTGCCTGAAACCTTGTTTGATTTTACTTGCTTGTCTGTTATTTCTGAGGAAGGAAGGGCATGGGACCTTCCGAAAGCGCTTAAGTTCATTAAACCAGACTTTTTACTTTTAACACCATTTGGCAGTTCGTACTTGGCTTGGTTTGCTCTGCTTGCGGTTCCGTTTTCTATTTTTGTGGTTCTCCAGTGTGCACAACCTCAACAGCCTGACTATGACCAATCATTAGATGATGTCTTGACAACTGACACACAGATGTAGGAAACTCAGTAGCATTTGGATCCGTCCGGTACTATACTATACCAGTAGACAGTGGTATTGACCCCCACACATTCCTGGGACCACTCCTGTTTGGCATATAGCCTTCTTAGGTACAAGCAAACACACTAGGGATATGTCCGTCCACATCTGGAAATGCATACAGTGGCCTACAATGCATTCTCCGGATGAGACACTTATCCTCCACAATGGTATCATACAGACAGATACCTGTGGTCCAACCCATGCTGTAAAGCTGTAAGCCAAATATGGCATAGTCATCCACATTTGTTGAACATAGTATCCCAACAGTACCACATAGGTAGTAGACCCAAACATGTAGAACAGGTACCAATCTGTACATACATCCAAATGTTATGTCATCTGTCCTTTGGTATTCACATTTCCATAGGTATTCGTGTATCACATAACCAATAAGGGGTCTGTATGCATATCCACAAAGTTGTTGTACACCTATAATGACTGTCCATTACTGACAGACTTTGTTGTGTTTGAACATGTCTGAAATATACCCAAGGCATGAGCCCTCACTCACACTATTCTATAGAAACTGTTATGGGTGTGTGTGACACAGATGACCTAGGCCACAGATCACTACAGTGGCTTGCCTTGTCACAAACATACATATTTGACCGAAGGTCTGAGAAGCAGCAGCACAATCTGTCATAGGTAACAGATGTATTCATGTAGAAAGCAGGCTTCACACCTATGAACTAATTGAGGTCACATGTACATATATGTATTTGCCACACAGATACCTGAAGTGTGCAATGCACATACTGTTGTTATACTGATATGTCATACAGTAGTAAAAGCTAAACACACAACACATTTACCAACAATATCACACACACACTCAGCAATTGCAGGATTCAAACCCCTACCTAACTATGTTATGATACTAGAAAGATATGCATTAACACGACGTGCTATATGCTTTACTGGGGGTTTTCATTATTGGTAGGATGCTGACATCATCATCAGACTTGCCAAACAGGAATGTTACACTTTGAAGGTGTTTTCCTAGTCTCCAAAAAGGGCAATACTCTCAGAGGAAATCACACAAAAACATACCCCCCAGACTTGCCATACAGGAATGTTACACTTTTAAGGTGTTTTCCTAGTCTCCAAAAAGGGCACTACTCTCAGAGGAAATCACACAGAAACATACCCCCCCCTTATTAACACGATGTGCTATATGCTTTACTGGGGGTTTTCATTTCCACTGCTATATTTGTAGGATGCTGATGCCATCAGACTTGCCAAACAGGAATGTAACACTTTTAAGGTGTTTTCCTAGTCTTAAAAAAGGGCAATACTCCCAGAGAAAATCACACAGAAACACGCCCCCACACACACACAGCAATTACAGGATTCAAACCCCTACCTAACTATGTTATGATACTAGAGAGATAAGCATTAACACAGCGCGCTATATGCTTTACTGGGGGTTTTCATTTCCACTGCTATATTTGCAGGATGCTGATATCATCAGATTTGCCAAACAGGAATGTTACACTTTTAAGGTGTTTTCCTAGTCTCCAAAACGGGCAATACTCTCAGAGGAAATCACACAGAAACACACACACACACACACACACACACACACACACACACACACACACACACACAGCACTTACAGGATTCAAACCCCTACTTAGCTATGTTATGATGCTAGAGAGATATGCATACACACACACACACACACACACACACACACACACACACACACACACACACACACACACACACACACACACACACACACACAGCAATTACAGGATTCAAACCCCTACCTAGCCATGTTATGATACTAGAGAGATACACATTAACACAATGCGCTATATGCTTTACTGGGGGGGGGGGGGGTTCATTTCCACTGCTATATTTGTAGGATGCTGACATCATCAGACTTGCCAAACAGGAATGTTACACTTTTAAGGTGTTTTCCTAGTCTCCAAAAAGGGCAATACTCTCAGAGAAAATCACACAGAAACATACCACCAAACACACACACACACACACACACACACACACACACACACACACACACACACACTCAGCAATTGCAGGATTCAAACCCCTACCTAACTATGTTATAATACTAGAGAAATACGCATTAACACAGTGCTCTATATGCTTTACTGGGGGCTTTCATTTCCACTGCTATATTTGTAGGATGCTGACATCATCAGACTTGCCAAACAGGAATATAACACTTTTAAGGTGTTTGCCTAGTCACCAAAATGGGCAATACTCTCAAAGGAAATCACACAGACACATACCCCCACACATTCAGCAATTGCAGGATTCAAATCCCTACCTAACTATGTTATGATACTGGAGAGATACGCATTAACACAACGCTATATGTTTTACTGGGAGTTTTCATTTCCACTGCCATATTTGTGGGGTGCTGACATCATCAGACTAGACATGGTACTGTGTGTGCACTTAGTTTTATGCGGTCCTGGCAATCCCAGGACTGAGACATGAGGGACAGCAGGTGTTACCAGCTTGAACAGGGCTCCACAATTCCTAATTTGTGTGATCTATCTGTGGTACAGTTGCCAATCCATCTGATGACAATACATATTTATGCACAGGTTGTTGATTTTGTGGATACAACATGTGTCTGGGATGTTGGGAAAGGCCTATTCAAAGTGTATGTGGGACGTGTGTAGCTCATTTCATTGATGTATGTCCTTGGTGACTGCCTTGCAAACAGTCTAGCAGGTTTGGGAAACATGATCTGCCCATGAACAGTCCGAAGTTGGTAGGGTTGTGTGTTTATAGGCTTCTAATCGCTCTGTTTCTGACTTCAGTCATGATGGACTCCATGGCCTTGCAGATCAGACTTCATCAGCTTATAAGACTATAGTTCCCATGGTCTGTTGTGCACCAACACTTGTGTAGTGTGCCATATGTTGCTGTAACCCATTCAACAGTTTCATATCCTGTAGAGAGGGTGAGGCTCAACAGACTGTTCAGGTGCAGGCTCTGTTTGTTCTGCAGTTCACTTATGAAAGATATAGGGGCACAATTTAATCCAATTGATGCCATGTTTTCAGCTTCAGAAGGAGCTGTTTACCCATTCTACATGAGATATCTCCTGGTATGATGATAGGGCCTTTTGTCAGTGGGAGGTGGGTATGTATGTATGGGCCTGTCTGACAGGATGTTGGCATTGTCAGTCATTTACAGTTGGCCCTGACTCAGGAAATATATGAGTGTACATTGCTATTTATGACATAGCTGAAGGTCATGGTTCTGTATGGACTCCTTCACAGATAATCTTTCCATGACCTGGATTGGATAATGTTTGCAGTGCACATTGTTTATTGATGATACTGATTTTGTTTTTTTTTTCTTTGCTTTTCAACTTTCTATGACCAACCTAAGTATCTGTAGTACATATTTGATTATGACAGGGTTCCAATATATTATATATGTGTCCATTGTCATATCACTGTATGCACAAGTCAAGAGTGGTGAATTGTGAGAGGTTCCTGGGTTAACACATGCAACTGCCTGATATGTGTGGCCCACTGCTGTACTCAGACATGGCTTAAGTGTGTGAGAATGCCCAGTGTGACCTTTCAGTATGTTGCTGTGTGAAGTCCACTACATTTGTTGACGTGTGTGACCATGCCCAATATTAACATTTATACTATACGTGTGTTGTAAATTGAGTTGTATTTTTAATGCAGGGCTCACGTTTGTGTCATAACTCTACAGGGATTATGCTGTGCCTGTGGGGTTTCCAGGAGACACTTTGCATAGACTTATCAACATTTATTCCTACAGGCTGACCAGTGAAATACTGTCATGGTTTAGTGGTTCAGTACTGTGACTATAGAGCACAGTATCCTGGGTTCGAGGGCTGTCACTGCTTCATATATTCATACTGGGCAGACCAGACTGCTTAAGGAACAGTAAAGAAAATATGACCATGTTTACCTGATTTTGCCCAACTTTGACCAAACTTGCACAACATTGCTCAACGTTAACCAACATTGCTGAATGCTGGCCAATATTGCTCAACATTGCCCAAAGTTGTGCTACTTAGTGTGTGCAATTTTGTTTACATATACTAAATAGTGGTGAAAGCTGTTTAGCACTGCTTTATATTGCTTAACACATGGCAATCATGCCTCATGTGGTGCTGCAAGGCTGCCTATGTCAGATGCACATATTACATTCCCTATACATGTTTAACAACAGGTAGTGTCAAGTTAGGCATCCCTTTTACTATATGTGCGAGTCAGAGGGAGGTTTCATTTCCAGGGTTCCTACTGAGCCAGTGTATATGCTATGCGTTGCCTCTTTGCCAAGGCCAAGCATACTGGGCACGCCTCCTTCTGCCTACTGGGGCAGGCTCAGGTTGTTCCTCCTCCGAGTCACGCTCTGCCTGTGATGGCCTTGGCAATGGTGGGGGGCTGTTGTGCCCGGCCCTATGCTGCTCCTGTTGCAGCTGTTTTCGCAGCATCATATTGTGTAGCATAGCACATACCATGACTATTTGGGTACATGTAGTTGGTGAGTACTGCAAGGCTCCACCAGATGTGTCCAGACACCGGAACCATGACTTGAGCAGCCCAAACACATGCTCGATTACATTTCATGTTTGTGCGTGTGCCTCATTATGGCGTTCCTGTTCAGGTGTGTGTGCATTTCTGATGGGAGTCATCAGCCACGGCTCCAGTGCATATCCAGCATCCCCCACTAGGTGACCATGAGGGATGTCCCCACTGGCAAATGTCTGGTACAGCTGTGTCAGATGCCAGATATGGGAATCATGGTAGCTTCCAGGGCAGCCAGCACGCACATTCATTATTATTATGCCCTGGGCATTACACATGACCTGGCAGTTGATGGAGGGGAAATCCTTGCAGTTAAAGTAGACCCTACTCCGCTCACCAGCTGGTGCTTTGATGCGTATGTGTGTGCAGTCTATTGCATCCACTACCTCAGGGTATTCCACTATTTGCTGGAAAAGACACATATTGCTGGCCAATACCTCACGGGAATTGGGGAAATATACATGATCACCGACATGTGCTGACATGGCATTGAGGAACTGGTGCAGTACCCTGGATGCTGATGCCTGTGAAATCCCCATCATATCACCAGTTGGTCTCTGGAAGGTACCTGTTGCTAGTATTCTTAGGCCAACAAATACCTTGGTTTCCACTGGGATGGGTTCCCCTCTGTTGGTTCTGTGTGTGAGGTGTGGCCTGCACAGCTCAACAATTTGCAGAATGAGGTAACTGTCCACTGTATAGCGCTCCACTATCTCCAGCTCATGTAGCCCCTGGTAGGTTACCCTGGGCCTGTACAGTCTTCTCCGTCTCCTCACTGTGGGTTCCTCAGCAGCATTCGCATTGTCACCACCGTCAGCATGTTGCATATGTTGCCTTATAACAGCAATGATAGCCCCAACATTTCTTTGTCTCAGTAAAGCTTTTTCAGTTTTCACTTCTATTAGCTTACTGCAGTTTTACAGTGTCTCTGAGAATAACATAGTGGAAAGTTGTTTGCAGAGTTTTAAGGGCTGGGCTGGGATGGGCTAGTGTACTGCCTGTGTAATTGGCTGATTCTGATTGTTTTCACCTGCTAGCTCTGCTAGATCTCCGTGGTTAACTTCCTACTATTTGTTGTGGTTCCTTTTCCCTTTCTGTTTCCACAGGGGGCAGCACCGCGCAAACACACGCACACCAGCTCACACACGCGCACACATGCTTATACGGCCTAAAACTTGCTGACTCCGGCTTAAACGCGTGCACACAGACGCAAACGAGCATACACAGGTTTCAACAACCTTACACTTGCTTACTCCAGCTTAAACGCACGCACAAAGGCGCACACTCACGCACACAGTCTTACTCGGTTTTACAGATGCGCACACGCGCGTATACACATTGCAGGCACTTCTATAAGAAACTTTAGTGTTGTCCATGGCATACACCTTCAATTTCTTGACTTTAGCTAGGATACTTGTTAACATGTCTCTTCCAGTGATGGGTAACTGACAGCAAACACATGCCACTCTTCTCCAATGAGCTTACATTCTTTCATACATACCCCCCCTCATGATGTCACCTATCTTCTACTCTGATACTCCCCTTATCCTACTCTTACACTCCACGGACATTGCTCATTTGCCATGTGAAATTGGGATTCACTATTCTTACCCTCATTTGCATAGGATTGCCTACTAATGCTTGGTTACATCTCTTAGACTGAGCTTCCCCCCTTAGCATCCTCTACTCAGTAGCCATGTTGTCTTCAGCCTGCCATTCACTTGCATGGCAGATGTACATTTATAATAAAATGCCTATTTTTGGCTTTTATATTTTTTTAATGGGTTTTTACAGTGCAGCACATTTGCACGACACTACGCTACGCTTAAACTTTGGAGATCACGGTAAAAAAAATTATTAATTTTTTATTTTTGCAACGGGTAGAATTGCCAATGGCCATATAGTTGGCCATTGGCATGCTTCCTCAACTGGATGCATCCTTTATTTGGAGCTGTCATGGCTCCGTTTTGCTATTTGCAGAAAGGTACTCAGTTGACAACCGAGTACATTTCTGCACATAACACTACTCTTACTCGGACAGGTTAGGGTTTCCTGGATTGCAAATTTACCTCATTTGCATAACATTCTGCAGCAAATGAGGTAATTTGCATAACCTATCCCTGTCCGTATAAGAGGAGTTTTAGGAGCTCTTATGCATGCCCCCGCCGGCTGTTCCTGGATCACTCGGCAGACATGTTGGCTGCATGGAGTCTTACTCTACTCTTAGACTCCATGCAAGCCTTCGTGAATCCGGCCCAAAGGCTCTAAATCTGGAACAAATTTTAGATGTTGCTCTTATAAACTTAGAAAGCTGATAGAAGAATAGATTTTGCATTAGCATGAATTTTCTAAAAAATATGAAGTCTGAAATGCAAATGTTAGTCACTATTTAATGATTTCAGACCTCAATAATTTGCCAGAAAACCAAACCACACATTTTATGAGGAACAGACCAAAAATATGAGGTAAAAATCTCAACATTGTGTAATAATCTGGATAGTTAAGAGGGTATGATTCCCCTTTTTAATTCTAAGGTCCTACCTGGTTGTTGTGTGTGGGGGGGGGGGCAAACTACACTCCATACCTTTAGCTACTACACCCTTTTCTAATCAGAAATTCCTCCTTTCCTCCTTTCCAGTATCCCACTTTCTATTCCTCTATAATTCTCATGCCCTTAACTTTCTTCTAATCTTCCTTTGTGTAATTATGGTTTTTTACAACTCCACCAGCCTTATATGCCCTTGTTATTGCCATTTTAACTGTCAGCACTAATAGCGTTTTCTCCTTCAGCAACTCCTAAGAGCAGCACTGTATGAGTTAATCTCAGCTCTTTAGATAAACTCTCTCCCCAACACTTCTGAATCCATCCATCCACAATCCCTTTTGCCCATTTTTTGCACATGGGGTTGGGGTATCACTTCAATGGTGACAATCATCTATCCTTACTAAATTCTCCCACTGATGAACATTTCAAAGAAGGTATCCTACCATGTACCCCATGTGTCATTTGAATATCTTCAACACCTCTCCTTGGAACTAGGATATATTTTAGCAACCTACTTGGAGTACGAAAATACTTACGTAAACACTTTGAGGCAAGCGTCTGATATCTTATGAACAGTACAGCATATTTAGGGAGTATATAAGCCTATGCTCAAAGCCTTGGGGATAGCTTACTTCTTACTAAATCCTCCCAAGTATTTTCTAACTTCATTTGTGTTTTTTTTTTACTTTCATTTATGATTTAGTAAATACAGTTGACTCCCCTTTTCAAAATCCATTCCACTGAGTAGATCATCATCAACTTTCTTTTTCTTATTTTCTACATGGGTTGGGGTGTTGTTGTAACCTCCCTTAATTCAAACCACTCTGCAGCCTTCTTCAACAGTTATGCCTGCCTGTTGCAGGTCTTTTCATGAAGTCCAACCATCTCTTTACTGGACATCTTTTTTTTTACTTGCTTTCGTCCTGTCTCTCCCGAATCTTTTTCATCAAACAATATTCTGCTTCCCTTGTACATACCCTGCCTGAACTGCTGCACTCTGTTCTCTTTGAGCTTCTCTGCAATTGGAGCAACTTTAGCTTCTGCTCTGATGCCACCATTTATTCTTCTGTCCCCCATTGTGCATCCACTGACCCATCTCAGGAGCTTTATCTTAATCACTTCTAACTTCCTCATGTACTCTATCTTTGCTGCTCAGTACTGGTCACACCCCTGTTTTGTGTATCTTACACTCTGTATAAGTTGACTCCCCTCTGATTCTGATTTTGATCTCCTCATTCAGGCTTCCCTTCTTCTCAGCCATACCTCCCAGATACTTGAAGCTGTTGACCTGTTTCACTGTTTTCCCTTCTATCATAATTTTCATCTTCTTTTGATTTCTCCTCTTTGGTGTCATGACGGCTGTCTTATCTGTACTCAGTTTCAACCAATGTACCTTCAGTTTTACATCCCTGTTTCAAGTCCTTTCCTCAAGTTGCTGTTCAAAATTTGCCTGTAATGCCACATCGTCTGCATACAGCAGCTTTACTGATCTATCCCCTCCAGCCTGTTTGCTAATACAGTCCATCACCAGTATGAACAGCAGTGGGTTCAGAACTGAACCCGGATGCACCCCCATTCTCAATGGAAACCCCACTGTGAGTATGAATACTGTTTGTACTTCTGTCATTTGTATCTTTGTACATAGTCTGCACTAATTCTGCTAATCTTTTCAGGAATTTGAACCATCACAGGATTGCCCAAATGCGCTTTCTTGGGACCTTGTCATATGCTCTCTCCAAGTCTAGGAATGCCCAGATGTACTCATTCCTTATATCTTGCTTCTTCTCCACTACCTGTCTTACTGCAAACATTAGGTTGGTGTACTGCATCCTGGTGTAAATCCAAACTGCTCATTTCCATCTTACCTTTTACTACTCTGCATATTCATTTATCAGTCATCCTCTCCAACACTTTCATGCAATGTGACAGGAGTTTGATACCTCTGTACTGCCCACAGTTGTGGATGTCCCCTTTGTTCTTATACACTGGTACAAGTATGCTTATTCTCCAAACATCTGGGATATGTCTTTCTCTATATACTTCTATGAGTACCCTCAGAAGCCATTTTCCTTAACTCATCCAGCATCTTAATCATGGCTGCTGTGACCTCATCAGAACCGAATGCTTTCCCTAACTTCACTTTCCTTACTGCTGTTCTTAATTCTTCTTGGTGGGCTCATCTTCTTATTTCATTGTAGGCTATGTATGGGGTAGTACAGCTTCTCTGGGATTTTCACTGCTTAAAGGTACACCTTTCATCTGCCTTTTGATGTCCTGTGTGCTGGTGAGCAAGTTGTTGCGAGCATCTCTTATGAATAGTGTCTGATGATCATCTTCTTTATCTTTTTATCTTTGCCTGCAACCTGATAAAGAGTTTCTTTGTGCTGTCTGCTGAATCACTTTTCAGACACTTGTAGAGTGCTTCTCATGCTGTGTTCTTTGTTACTACAGCTGTTCTCTTAGCATCTTTAATAGCCAGTTAATAGTCTGAGTATGGTCTTTTTATCCATTTTTCCTGCATTCCTTCTTTCTATTTTTTGATAACTTCCCGGACTTCTATATTCCACCACTAGCTTTCCTTGTTTACATACCTGACTCAGATGCAAATCTGTTCAATAGTCCTCAGATATGCAGTTTTAAAAAATACTAGGTTGGAAGTGGCTGAGACTAAATGGATCATTCGGCTGCTTCCACCATAGATTACCAGGCTTGAACAGCTGTGTGCCTTTAAAGCCTGTATTGAAGGCTCATAAATTAATTCATTGAATTTTTATGGTTTATAATTATTTTATTGGTTGTGCTATTTAAATGGCTTGCTTTTAGTAGTTTTTATGGTATGAAGAAGTACAGAGTGTCTGTACAAAAGTGCTTACCACTGTTTAATAAATTAATGCCTTTTAGCTGTGTTTGGCTGCCTTTTTTGATTTTTATTGGTTTTGGTTTTTGCTTTAAGGCTGTCTTCATCTACTTGGTCTATTTTATTTTATTTATTGGCTGTTTTTTTGAGTTTGATCACATGGAGCATGGCTTAAGGGTCTGACATTGAACTAAGCCACAGCCCAGTGGTTCAAGGTGTGACTAATTCTCAGGATCAGTTGAATGGGTTGCTGGATTTCTCTAATAATCCACTACTGGTATTTAAATTGGCTGAGAGCAAGGATGTGAGTAATGGAGATTTTGAAAAAGAAGAATCTATGACACTACTCAAGTCAGTTGAAAGTAAGTTGTTTAAGATTAAAAAACTTCAGTAGCAGAGACTGTATATGGAGGCTTGCCTACATCACAAAATGTTTCCGAGAGGGCTCCGGGTGTTAAAAATGCCTACACAAGGAGAATCCCAGCCAGAACTCTTACACAGATGGAAAGCATTGAATCTTGAGCTCAGCTTTAACTATATGAGATTGCTGATTGAATTTTTTAAGCAAGCCAAGCTTGATTTACATTCTGAGATTGAGCAGCTGCTAAATGAACTGAAAAGGAAATCATCGTATGATGTAGTTGGGCAAGGGATCAATGATATTTTTAATGTGGTGTCTATGTATGAGCAAGATTAAAGAGGCAAAAACTACATAAGCTCCAGAGGGACTATAATGACTTTAAAAAGGGTTACATCTTTGTATGGCCCCGTGACAAGAATATTGGTGCAGTGCAGCTTCACAGAATGAGGGGTCTGCCAATACTGATGAGCAGTCCTGTAGTAAGAAAGGCACTAATGAAGTGATTGTGAATGACTGTTCATTATCTGTATCTACTGAAACTGCTGCTTTAAATCAGAAAGATGTCTTGCAGTGGCTTGTTGATCTGGGGCAAGGCAAAAAGGAGTTTTCTGTATTAATGGGAGAGCCAGCCAATCCTTTTCCACTATTGCCAGTCAGAATCAAGAGCATAGGCACACCCATAGGGGGGCATGCCTGGAATCAAGGGAAGAAGCGGAAGAACATGTCACCAGATGATGGAAAGAGAGTCTTCATGAAGCAAATGGAATGACTGAATCCCTGATTTTGAAATGATCTTCGACTATTTGAACGCCAGGGCAAAAAAGACTATTAAATAAAGGACTGTCCTTTATTCCTTCTAGTGCATCTGTCTACAGTGATGTTAAGTTAGAACTTCGATGTTTTGCAAGGAAAGTTATGCTTAACATGATGTTTGGTGTTACAGGTCCTGGTGAGTCAGCACCTGCTGGTAAATGCAAGAGACTGAGTGAGTTTTCCATGCATTTGGCACCCTCTCTTCAGTATCATTTCATATACAAGCACAACATAGCTCACAACACAGTTCCTAGACAAAAGTAGTTAGTATTATATGAGCCTGAGTACTAATAAACTCATTTCTCAAGTAGGTGAGCAGCAAGCTGTGTGAATATATGAAGACTGTCTTGCTTTCTTCCTAATACCAAGTTAAAATACAAATGCAAGCAATAGGATTTCCTTCATGTCCCAACTAAAATTAATATGAGCATCTGAAAACTTGAGTAGTCATGTTTGAGCAATTGTGATATGAACAGAATGCATATAATTATAATGATTATATGCTCATAAAAAGCAGTTCTTTCCAAACTTTGCTGTATTTGAATTGTCCTAATACTATGTAAGTTATTTAGTTAGACTAAAATATTTATAAACATTATGACTACTGCTTATTAATGACTTTACTGTTTGCCATATTATATTTCCCTTATTCTGCTCAGTACTATACTTGTTTAAATATGCTATATTTATTTATTACATTTATTTCTTTCCTGTTTTGCTCAGGCCATGACTTATGAGGTTTGCTAATGTAAAATAAATGAACAAGAGCACATGTGCTGAAAGGCAAGTGACTGCAAGACATTTCATACATCATAAGTAAAATATCGTTTCTTACATCATGTAATAAGTGCAGTACTGTTTGGATATCATGCAATAAGAGTAGTATTATTCCAGTCATTATGTAATTATTGTATTGCTGTTTAATGTATTATATAAATTCAATGCTGTCTCACAAAATATAATCAGTGCAGCATTATTTCACACATGTGATAAAAGAATTAGTAGACTGTGCACCATGTGATAAGTGCAGAATCAATCCATGTATTATGCAGTAAGTGCAGCATTATTCCACAAATCATGCAATAACTGCAAAAATGTTCTTTCCATCATGTATTTAAAACAGCGCTACCCTGTATACAGATAATTAGTGTAGTATTATTCTATTCATCATGTAATAAGTGGAGTACCATACAACCCATCACATAATCACTGCATTATTATTTATTTAACATTTGTTTATCAGGATAATCCAACTGGACAACAGGTGTCTGTTTTCAGCAGAGTCATGGGGAGAAAAGCTCCACAAAGTTACAGAGTGAATAAATAAAAGGTAGTTAACAAAGTTTAACAACAGTTTAAAAAAAACATGTTGAAGTAAGGTTAACAGTTAAGCAAAAGCGAGGTTGTAGTAGAAGTACATGATCACAGTACATTTGTAAAGTGAGCATAAGTACAGTATATATACAATTGGCTTCATAGTAATAAAACATTTAATAGATATTTACACTATGTACAATTTGCCTAGGCAGAGTATAAAGTCAGTGGAATAGTGCTCATCAGAGTCAGCAATGAATAATAGCCTAGGATGGGGTGAATTCAGGGAGGGTCATTACAGTTACATATGTGGTTTTCATAAAGGTTTGATTTAAGGAGGTTTTGAATGTGGTAGTGTGGTTTTGTAGCCTTCTCTGGAATGGTAGCTCTCTCCCTGTATTCCTTAGCCTGATAATCATGGACAAATAAATAAATAAATGTGGGTAACTGCATTGCTCTTATTAACTGATGCATCAAATAGTAATGTATAGTATTCTATACATCATGTAATAAGCAGAGTACCATACAACACATCACATAATGAATACGTCGCTATTCTCTGCATCATGTAATAAGTGGACAACACATCACATAATCACTGCATTGCTATTCTATGCATCATGTAATAAATGGAGTACCATACAGCACATCACTTAATCACTGCATTACTATTTGATGCATCAATTAATAAGAATAGCACTG
The DNA here is from genome assembly GCF_019279795.1 of Protopterus annectens. Taxonomy (NCBI): domain Eukaryota; kingdom Metazoa; phylum Chordata; order Ceratodontiformes; family Protopteridae; genus Protopterus; species Protopterus annectens. The sequence continues at coordinate 772,003,168 of NC_056733.1, forward strand.
TTGCCCACATTTATTTATTTATTTGTCAGTGATTGTCATGCTAAGGAATACAGGGATAGAGCTACCATTCCAGAGAAGGCTACAGATTCATACCATCTTTGGCAGTGTTTTCTATAATGTAACCAGATAGCTTCTAGAATATGAACTAAGACAATTCTAAACATGAGGCAATCTTCAACTACAGCCTCAAAACAGGTTATGTGCTATGTGAATAGAGGGCCACAATGGTCATCTCTCTTCACAAGGGTGGACCATTAACTGACCCCAGGAACTACAGACCCATCAGTCTGACAAATCTAATATGCAAAGTCATGCAATGAATTATCATGGAAATGATCAGCAGGGACATTGGCAGCATATAGACACTGGAGCAATCCTAGTTTGGCTTTGTTAAAGGAAGGTCTTGCCTACTCAACTTGGTAGACTTCTTCCAAAGGTTCACAAAGGCTATGGATGAGGGGTAAATGGTGCATATCACCTACCTTGACCTTGTCAAGAAGTTCAGCAACTTACACCACTCAGGTATTACTGACAAACTCTCAGAACTAGACATAAATCCCTACATAACTCTCTGGCTTGCTGGCTGGCACACAGATAGGGCCCAAGAAATCAGGATTGGTGAGACCACCTTCACGAGGACCTGCTCCTATTTGGCATCTACTTCTTAGAAGTCAAGGCTGATGTCAAAGGCCTCTAGGTCACCAAGTTCACAGATGACCTTAAATTGGGAGCTATTATAGATTCCTCCCATAACACCAACATCCTACAAGAGGGTCTAACACAAACAAATGACTAATGCTAAAGCCACAGATTAAAACTCAACATGAAGAACTGCATTATACTTCCCATTGGGAAATCGTCCACTCAGGCTAATTACTCCATCGATAAAGAACTTGCCAAGATAATAAAAATTCATTCTATGTTATCCAACTTATAAGGAAGGGTGTTGCATCCTGGTCCAAGGAAGTTATATCATCTCTCTATTCAGTCCTTATCAGTCCCATCAATGAGTACAATGCCTCTGTTGGCATGTACCTGACTAGGCACTTGCAACATTTGGAATGCCCTTGAAGGTTCCTCAGCAGGAGAATCTAGGGTATAGTTCTGCATAGATCACCTTAAGGGCCTATCTCTGTACTCAATCTCCTAAAGGTTACCGAGAGAAGATCTATGTATGTAAGGCATTCTCAGACCCAGCTCTGATGGATTTTTTTACATCGGCAAAACAAACAGCACCAAAAACACTATATGCAAAGCCCTGAACTTTGCCTGTGGTATAAATAGAACATGCTGGAGAGATTGCTATGTATCTCAAAGGATCTTCATACTATGTAATAAGCTCCCCATCCACGTAAGGCAGAGTTCATCCCCCGCCCTAGTCCAACAAAAATTCACCCCTGGTCTGGCCCCCATGTCTGTGATGGACAGAGATCAACTGCAAGTAAATGAATCCCCAACTAACATATCCCCCCACATAACCCTTAACTACCTCCTTATTAATATACCCCTGCCATATAGGCATCTAAGGTACTCTGTGACAAATGTGTACTGGGTTGCACTGCTTGGCTTACCAAGACTCTGGTGATGACTAGCCCTATATAAACCTATGAACCTTTAACTCTTTTCATACTAGTTGAGAAATATCTTTCAGGCTGTAATAACTCTTAAAAAATATCACCAAGCACTAGGTTTAAACCTGTAACTTAAAGGTTAATAATCCTTAACCCATTACTTTGATTAACTAACTAGTATTTCACAAACAGAATTAAATGCTGAACAACACTTTTCAGCAGAGCAGAAGTAGGTTTATTTTCATCATACTATGAATTTCACTGGAAGCCAGATTTACATATTTCACATGAAACAGTTCTAAGATTGATGAAATGAAATACAGCTGAAAATGCAGAACTCTAACTTGGCTAAGAAAACTAGAAGCTGGTGTTGATGGTGCGTGACGCTGGTGCTAGAAAGGGTTACATATGACAGGCTGGAAAAGTGCTTATCTGAGAACTATTCATTTAAGAAATAGCTGTTCAAGTTTTAAATATTACTGTTTTTTCCACTTGATGTCGCAGAATAAATTGGATTTTTAAGTGACTGCTTTCAGCTCAGTCTTATCTGAAATGAATGCTATTTATTCATATTATACAGTGGGTGGGCAATAAAACATACATTTCACTGCCATGTAATAATATATAACACCAACAAGCTAGAACCATAAACTTTCTTAACAAACAGGAAATCAATGTGTACATTTATGAGTGATCATAAAATGCCTGTTTGTACAAAGTGTATGCCGATACTATCTCTCTTTATTTCCACTCTCAAGGATATTTACAAAAAGTGTATTACTCTGCTGATTTGGCAGCAACAGAACCACCAGGTGACCAAAAGCTTCTCACTGGACTTGTTTACATTTACTAAACGTCAACACCCTGGAAAAATAAGGAAACATTTTATTTTAACTAGCTTTTTTATGCTTTTGTCAGCTATTACCTTAAAAATATGTGTTGCAGAGTTTCATAGATTTTTATATTTTGCAAGAAACATGAATTCCCTGAGGAATCTTGTTTAAGTTCAAATAATGTCTTCCACAAAAAAGACTCAATGAACAGGAAAAAAAGAGAAGAAAGTTAAAACAGGCTGAGAGAAATACTTATCTGATCATTACTGTTTTCTGAAAACATTCTCCTGGCTAATTTTCTTCTAATAACATTCCATGGATGTTGATGGCCGAGGCTTTGTAGAAACATAAAACAGGAACACAAATAAGGACCAATTTGCCCTCTTACTCTGCTTATGTTCATAGTTGATCCCTGTTCCATATTAATATTCTATATTCTCATATACCTCCATAAAAATAGAACGATCCATCGGAACATTTGCCTTTATTGCATTCCCGACCATTTATTGGGTGAAAATATACTTTATCACATTTCCTCTTTAGATATCTCCCACTCTTTTCAAATTCTACCCTTTGTTGTTTTACAAACAAAAAAATGTTACCATCCTGTACTTCTTTTAACAAGTCCATGAACGTTTCCGTCATGTGCCATTTTCCATCTTTTCTGAGGTACACTTATTACGTTATTTTGCCTCATGTTTGCTATGCAAACTCTCCACACTGTTGATCGACTTTCTCTGCACACTGAGCTTTCATTATTTCCACATATAAAGGGATGACATATATTTCCTAATAGTGTACGTCTGTGCTTCTCAAAGTGACAGGGCCATGAGCCAAACCAGAGTAAAGAAATAGATTCAGCACTTTTCTTCCTCTGAATGTGCAATGCCTGAATGGAAAGTGAACTTTAAGCAGTAGCAAATAACTATACATTTTGTGGGGCACCATATCTCCCATCCAAGCAGGGATCTATACCCTTGTAACCATCTACATGTTGTACCACCTCTAAAGCTGTTATAGTGCAGAGATAACTGCAGCTTGGTTTTCATAGCTATGTTAGTCAAAAAGGTGTTTTAGACTAATCTAGCCTCAGTGGCGAGTTTCAGCCAATAAAGCCTTTCCGAACCATATGACTACTACTCCCTAGACACCCAACTTGCCAGGCTGCCTTCTCACAGTGATTTCACCTAACTTACTTACACGATAAAACAATCCCAAGGACATTTTCTATTTTTTTGTGAGCATCCGATTCCTTCCTCAGCTGGACTATACTTATGCAGTAGCCCTGCTGTACAGACCATGTACTAAGGGATATGTGTTGCCCAAGTAAGTGGGGAGAGCAGTTTTGGAATGAAATCATTGCTATGTTATGGAATTAAAACATCATCCTTTAAAAAGTGTAGAACAGTTTTCACAAACACAATATTAATGTTTTCTTTGAATGCAAATAATTATTAGAAGCAAGGTGATTTCTTTTTTTTTGTCTTTTGTTTTTTTTTTGTCTAATAATATGATTATCATTGCCTGTAGAATTTATTGTTTTATTACTTTATCAAGAAGCAGCAATTTTGCTGTGCTAGTACCTTAATATCACTGTGCACATCCCACCAATTAACAGCATTTGTTTAATAGTGGCTGTTTCGATTTGTTTTCTCTTATAAGAAATGTTACCCAAGTATTCTTCCTGTTCACTCTGTGTTCAGTATAGAATGTTTCTATTTTTAATGTACATAGTTTCATATATTTATAGGTTCATAGGTAAGTACTAGGCTAGATGCCCTTGTGGGCCATTTTAAACATAGCCAATTTATTTTTTTGTTCTCGAAATAACCTATCCCATTTGGTTACAGACTCACCTTGGCCATCGCATAGTCGATAATTATATATCACCCTGAATAAAAATAACTGGGATCACACCATAGATATTTTGAGGGGACCCATGCATGAGATAAAGCATTTAAGAGCTGCATTTGTCCATTAGTAGTACAAGGGGCAGTCCTGGGTTAAATTTTCTGTTTCCCATCAATAGATCTAAGTTGCTGTTGACTATGGACAGGGATGAACTTTGCTTTATGTGGATGGGGAGTCTGTTCCACAGAAGCGGTATCCTCTGGGAGATATTCCTGTCCCTCCAAACTGTTCTGTTAATGTTGCAGAAGACATTTAGATCCCTAGACCAAAGGATGCCATTTGACTTGTTGATGTGCAGTAAACCCATCAGTCATGGGTTGAAGGATACCTTGTATGCCAGACACAGAGCACCTCTTAGCAGTCTGTAGGATACAAAGTCATAGTGAAAGGGCTTGGAGTCAATACATGTACAAAATGTTGTTTAGGCCTTGCTTCCTTTCAGTAAGGTATCTCTGCAGGCATTCCAGTTGTAGCATGTGTCTGGACAGATGCATGTGAACGGAGGTATTATATTCAATGACTGGCCTAATAAGGGTTGAGTAAAGGGGGACAATGATACCCTTAGACCTAGACACAATCCCTTTGTTTATACGTTGTGCAATTTAGGAGGACTTCTTACAATAACTGAGGTTTGGTAACAAACCAATTTGTCCAGAGACATCTTCGGGAGGGGTTAGATATCATAGTGGGAATTAACAGGGTAAAGGGGGATGAAAGTGTTAAAAGGGAATGAGGGATGATTGTGAGAAAAAGCTTGTTTCAGTAGAGTACATGCTTGCGAGGCTTGAGATGCTGACTAATGGTGGTGTTGCCGCGCATGACACTTAACGGGCAGACAAAAGGCATTGTGGATCAGGCAGAGTGGCTGACTTAATTTTTAACACCCGCCAAGGTAATTCTTCACAGCCACACTTGTATGCAAGTTGTGCAGGTGTGGATGAGATCCAATTACATGGGAAATTAACGTAATTAGAAAAAAAAAAAAGTTGAAACTGTGGGGGGGGGGGCAGGGAGGTGGGAGGACTGACCTGCTGGAATACGAACATTTGGGCATCTGTTCGGATGCCTTGTTGCAGTTAGGCATTTGGAAATAAATAAAAAAATGTGTGAAGGGAGCGGTGCATAACTACTGTGTGGCAGATAACTGTGGAATGCAATTAGGTTTGATGTCATGTCTTGTGAAGGACAGAAAGAAGGGGGAGTTGTAGGATGGGTGTTTGCTCTGTGGTCATGGAGTGGTAGGCCTTAGTTGTAGGAAGCAGGCATTTTTGTTAATGGAGTTTCTAGATGGTAGTGAGGTTGGTTCACATACAGAACATGGTAGATCTGCTGCCAATTTCCTTTTGAAGGGGCTCACACATACCTCTCAACTGTACAGATTTTCACAGACTGTCCAGATTTTGCCTCATATTTTTGGTCCATTTTTCATAAAATTGTGTTTTTCTAGCAAATCATTGAAGATTTATGTCAGACAATAATGACAGACATTTTAGTAGCAGACTTAATACCCTTCAGAAAATTCATGCTAATGAAAAACCTGTTATTCTATTTATTTTCAAAGTTTGTAAGAGCAATATTTAAAGACTGTCCCCATTTCTGGGCCTTTGTCCCCCATTATTTATGGCTTTGTCCAGATTTTTTGCTCTAAGAGGTTGAGAGGTATGGCAGGAGTGTGTATCAGCTTTGTAATAGCTGTTAATTGCACATGTGCATAGCGCAATTAGTGGTAGGTGAGAGCTTTATTTTCAGCTGATAGCTCAAAATAGTAAAGATTTCCACATAACATCCAGACATCACCTTAGTTTTGGTCTGTTCTTCATAAAACTTGAGGTTGCCTGATAAATTACTCTGGCTAAATTTATTTATTTTATTTATTTTTATTTATTTACATTTGTTGACTGGGAGGTCTGACTGGACGTAGGTCCATTTTCAGCGGAGGCCCAGGGAGAAAAGCTCCACAGTTAAAATAAACAGACAGTAGTTACATTGGATTACATAGCAATTAACAATTTAACATAGCAATTACTTACAACATATTTACAGATGAAGAACATAGTACATCAGTAGACAACTAGAATCTTTATCTGTGAAGTACATAACAGACATTAACAAATGTTACAATAAGAAGTTCCTGCTGTATAATAAGTACTAGGCTTATGAGCATCTGAGCTTGCTATAATCAAGGTAGTTAGTGGAGTGGAAAGAAAGGTAGTGGTAGGATGGGGTGGGTGATATTAGAGTGGAAGTTGCAAGGGCATAGCCAGCATGTTTTTAGGTGCACTTTTAGTAAAGTTTTGAAGTGAGTGCATGATGGTATGGAGGTAATTGTGGGTGGGAGGGAGTTCCATAATTTGGTTATGGCACAAGAGAATAGTGCTTCACCAGCAGAGTTATTGGCTTTAGTGATCTGCAAGTGATTTTTGTTGCTGGATCTTAGTGGTCTGGTGGTGCGATAGGGTTGGAGTAGATTTTGGAGGGATGGGACATTTAGTGGATGGTTTACTAGTTTGTGGGCGAGTGAGAGTTGATACCATTGAAGTAGGTGAGGGAGTTCAAGCCAGCCCAGTTCAGCAAGGGAGAGACAGTGGTGACTACGGTAGGATGCCCCTGTGGCGAATTTGGCGATTTTGTTGTAGCAGGTCTCTAGCTTGTTTAGATCGCATTGCCTTAGGTTGGTATATATTGGAGAGGCATAAAGTAGGGTGGAGATAAGGTGGGAATTTGCTATTGAAATCTTTGCTGCTTTGGTGAGAAGTTGCTTATTTCTGTATAATGCTCCTAGTTTTTTGTGGACTTTTTTTATGGTAATGGATATGTGAATGTCAAATTTTAGTTTATTGTCTATTTCCACTCCTAGCAATTTGGTGTGTTCAGTTGGGTATATAGTGGTGTTGTCTTTTGCTGTGAATAATGCCATACTTCTGAGTTTTGGATTCCATATTTCTCAGGCAAAACATGCTAACACCAGCTTGGTTAATCTAGCAAATTACTGAGTTTATAGGAACAATATTTAAGATCTGTCACTATTGTAGGTTTTTGTCCCCCCATTATTTTAGGCTCTCTTAGATTTCTTGCACTTAGAGGCTGAGATGAATAAACCCATATTAAGTCGATTTAAAAATATATATATATATAAAAAAGGAGGGGGGGTGTTTTGGTTTCCAGCAAGTCATTGGGATGCTTGGGAGCTTATGGTGGAGTGTGCAGGCAAGGGCAGGCATTTGAGTGCAGACCTAGGTTTTTTTTTGTCCCTCATAAACGTGAGGTTTATGGTAAATCATTATGGGTTGAAGTTAGAAAATGACAGATATTTGAGTTTCAGACTGCATGCCCTTCAGAAAAGTCATGGTACTGCAAAGCTGGTTATTCTATCAACTTTCTAAGTTTGTGGGAGCAGCACTTAAAAAAAAGTGTCCTTAGATTTGGGCCTTTGTCCTCCTATTATTTGGGGTTTTGTCCAGATTTCTTGTTCTAAGAGGTTGAGAGGTAGGGGTGGAGATCATTTGTGCTGAGGTTTGGTGGGTAGTATATGTAATGGGCTAGCACCATACTTTTGGTTAGTATATTATTTAGGGCTTTGTCCATATTTCTTCTTTGAAGAGGTTGAGAGGTATGGGTGGAGATCATCTGTGCTTAGAATTGGTGGGTGGTGAATGTAATGTGCTAGCACCAAACCTCTGCTAGGGAGACCTTTAAGCAGGAAGGAGAGGTATGCACAGAATGTCCTGGTCTTTGGTTTCATAGTTGGGCCTGTTTTGCACAAATTGTGGGCATTTGGCAACTTACTGGCAAGTCAATAAAGCTGGCAGTTCAAAATGAGGACAGACATTTGAGTTAAGAACACTGGACTTGTTTATAACTTTGAAGAGCAATAGTTAAAATTGGGGAGGGTGGAAAAAGAAAAACGGGGGAAAAAGAAAAAAAAAATCCCTCATCTTGGGCCTTTGTCCCACTTTTCTTTTTGGCTTTGTCCACATGTTTGGTTCTAAGAGGTTGAGAGGTTGGACTCGCATGCATTTTACTGCTACTTACAGTATCCAGACTTTACAACAGAATCCCCAGACTGGACAGCTAGCTTAAAGTAGGCAGTAAGGGGTGATATAATGATATTTGCTGTATAGATGCAAGGGGTTTGAGTACCATCTAAGTTGGGGAGGGGGGTCACAGAGCTCATAGGGATGAAGGGGGTTGCATTTGGTGAACCTATGATAGAGATGGAGCACTTTTTCAATTTTCCATCACTTTCTTAGCACAACGGTTTCTGATATGGTCCCTGCAAGGGTAATGTTATAGGGGTAATGTTAGTAAAGCATTCACCTTTAACATGGATGCTGTCACATGCTCCATAATCTGCTGTATTGTCAGAACTATGGAGTGGATAATAATTTTCTTTATCCTGATTCTTTCTCCTTCCATTGCAAGATGAAGAATGCTGCCACTTACAAGGTGGAATGAAAGGTTAGAATACTGAACACTTACTAATGGCTATATAGAAACTGTAAGAGGGGCATAGGATGGTTAGAAGGTGATAATTTTATTTATATAATATGCCGATTAATGAAATAATCTGATTCAATTCAATTTACCACTGGTATCAGTTTACTTTGTTGACACATGATGTGTGGCAGGCTTTTAAATACAGAACGTCACAGAACATGAATTTTTATGACCCCACATGAAGAATGTTGATTAACACGGGGAACACTTGAGAAGTATGGCTAGTTTATGGAGGTGTTTTACTCTGTGTGTGTTTTGTTTTTTTTATTTACCTTAAATTTCATTGCTGGGTACATGTTGGTATAGAGCTGCTTACAGAGTGAAGCAGCTCATGAGTGCCTACTGTCATTAAGAAGTTTTGGTCAGTGTGTGCACAGGACTTACAGTTGTCTTTTCTTTTGCAGATGGGTAAGTGCAGAATGGACATCAGTTGGTGGCCTAAAGGAAGTGAACTTGAGAGCTGATGGATGCTACTGTGGTGGATATTTCAGACGCTGGAGTGGTGCATAATGAGGTTGCAGATGGGTGACAGCAGAATGGGCATCAGTAGGTGGATTTGGAAGGTGATGGATTTGACTGCACTGGATGTGCCAGTCACCAGAATGGTGTGCAATGAGGTCACAGGTAAACAAACTTTATAGGTTCATATGTTCATAGGTAGGTACTAGGCTATCTGCCCGAAGGCATTTATAAGCCTAGCCAGAATGTGTTGGCTTTTGCCGCCCCCTTAGATTAGTTCCCTGTGTCTTTGTCCAGCAGATCCACTGAAGTGATCCCCGGGGTAAACTTTCTGTTTCCCATCCACTCGCCAAGGTTTCTCTTGAAGAGTGTTAGCAAGAAGTTCTGCCTAATGCAGATTGGAATCTTGTTCCAAAGCATGGGAAGTCTCTGGGACAGGAATCTATACCTCTAGCATGTCCTATTTATTGTTGTGGTAAGGTTTAAATCCCTAGAGCATGTGGCTCGAGGGGATAAGGTTTTCTTTAGGTGGAGCATGTACATCAATTCTGGGTTGTACATGGTCTTGAATGTTAGGCAAAGATCACCTCTGAGTAGGCGGTATGCAACTGAGTACAGCTGGAGTTTCTTCAGTCGAGCTGCATAAGGCATCTGTTTGAGGCCAGTGATCCTCTTGGTGAGGTACTTCTGTGGTCTTTCCAGCTGTTGCAGGTGTCTTGTAAGGTACATCCCAAATGGGTCGCTGTACTCTATGATGGGTCTGATGAGTGATGAGTAGAGGGGCACAATGACCTCTTTTGATCTGGATACAAACCCTTTTGTGATTAGGATGGCCATGTAGAAGGATTTTATAACCACTGTGGCAATGTGATTATCAAAGGTGAGATTACTATCTACTTGGGTCCCCAGATCCCTTATTACATCTTCCATATTTAGGGGACTACCACCTATCTGGTAGTTTGTGGGTACTTTGTTTTTTCCAAAGGGGATGACTATGCACTTTTTGGCATTTAGCTTGAGACCATGATTTTGACTCCAGGTATCCGTCTCAGTGAGACCCTTTTGGAGGATGTCTGTGTCAGCCGGAGAGTCAGTTATAGCCCCTAGTTTGGAGACGTCTGTAAACTTGGTCAGCCATAGTCCTCCTGTGCTTGTCTGTACCTCTGAGAAGTATATACTGAACAGGAGGGGTCCTAGGACTGAGCCCTGGGGAACGCCACTTGTAACCAGTTTGGAGTCGGACCTAGCTCCCACAACTTTCACCATGTGGGTTCTGTCTATGAGCCAGTTGGCAACCCATCCTGTAACATAGGAGTTTATGTTCAGACTGGTGAGCTAGTCTATATTACCAGAATGGGAAATGGTGTCAAAGGCCTTAGCGAGGTCTAGGTAGGCTGTGTGTACCACCTTTCCCTCGTCTATAGTCTTGGTAACTGTCTCAAAGAAGTCCACCAGGTTTAGGAGGCATGATCTGCCCTTAGCAAAGCCGAACTGGGTAGGATCCAGTGTTTGGAGGTTCCCAATGTCTCTGTTAATGAGTTCCATGATGATGTGCTCCATAGCCTTGCAGACCAAGCTAGTCAGGCTTATTGGGTGATAGTTCCCGGGGTCTGTTGTGGCTCCACCTTTGAGGAGTGGAATAACTGTTGCTGTGCACCACTCTATGCATACATAGCCTGTCGAGAGGCTGAGTTTGAACAGTGTGTTTAGGTAAGGGGTTAGCTTGTTTTTGAGCTCATGTAGGACACAGCCTGGGACACCGTCCGGTCCCATTGATGCTGTGTTTTTGACTTTGGAGAGGGCTGTTTTAACCTGAATGTCTGTGATTTCAGGGACACTACATTCTTCTGGTATGGTTATGGGCCCTTTTGGGGGTGAGAGGGGGTGAAGTTTGAACTGAACCTGTCTGCCAGGATGTTGGTGATATCAGTCGGTTCAGTGTATTTTGTGCCATTCTGTACTAACTCCAAGCAGATCTGAGCATTGCCACTTAGATTCTTGACATAGCTAAAGAATGCCTTGTGGTTATCTTTGGAGTCCTTGGCAATTTTTCTTTCAAAGGTCGCCTTGGATGATTTTATGAGGGATTGTAGTTTCTTGCTGATACTGATCAGGGATGTCTTTCCTTCTTGGGATTTTGCTGTTTTCTGTACTAGTTTCCTCCTTCTGTTGTATAGCTTGTTTATGGCAGGAGTCCATCAGACTGGTTTACTTTTCTTGGAGGAGTGAGTCTTGGTTTTGCTTGGGATGACATGATCCATGCATTCTTGTAGGTGCCCGTAGAATGAATTACTAAAGGATTTTGCAGCTTGGACAGGGTTATCCTTCAGCATGGGGGCTTTGAAGCTTTCCACCTTGGTCTTAAGTAACGTGAATTTGCTTTTGAAAGTGGTGGTTTCCTTGTCTGGGGGTGGGGCCATAATGTGGAAATCCAAAATGAATTGTTTATGGTCAGATCTAACCAGCGAGGGGTTGACCTATGGTGTTGAACACCAGTCGCCCATGTTGGTGATGACCAGGTCCAATATGTTGTCACCTCTGGTAGGAGTGTTGACCAGTTGAACCAGGGCATTTGAATTTATAGATTCTAGGAAATGTTGGGCAAGGGAGTTAGTACTTCAGTAGTTCTCCCAGTTAATGTTTGGGTACTTTAAATCACCCAATATTATAGTGTTTGGTAGGACCTTTATGTTTCCCAGTGTTTCCAGAAATACGGAATGGGGGTCCTGTGACATGGTGGGTGATTTGTAGCAAGCTACAATTTGAATTGCAGTTTTGCCTGTTGTTAGTTGCACATGGATAATCTCTGAAGCATCGTGCTGTGCCAGTAACCTGGAGGTGTGGGTATCCTTGATGAATATGGATACGCCCCCGCCTTTTGTATTTCAGTTTGGGTTCTGTGGCCGAAATGTATGGTGTGAGTTGTAGCCTGGTAGTGCTGGGGTGCTCTCTGGAGCCTTAAACCAGGTTTCTTTTACTGCACATATATCAATTTTCTCCATACTGAGGAGTGCCTCGAGAGTGTGCATTTTGAGGTTTAGACTTCTGGCATTGAGTAGCATTACCCTCAGTTTTTTGTTACTTGTGCTATTTACGGCGGTGGGTTTGTATTTTGAGCCTTGCCTAAAAAAGGCATTATGGGAGTGGCAAGAGCCTTGGCCAGTATTCAAAAGCCTAAGGGTGACAGGTGCAAACCATCTCTAGCGAAGCAGCGTGGCTTGTCGAACATGTCATCCCAGGCAGACAGACACTGGATCCCCTTTAAATGACACCAGCAACTTAGCCAATTGCTGAAATCGAGATTTTTTTTTTTATACCATGGTATCATTCTTGGTGAGGGCAGGATGCTACTCAGGGTCAGGGTCATACCAGACTGGGCTACGTAATCAGAGAGCTCTTCCATGCCTCTTTTCATGTAGTCCAGGGAGGTACGGCTCAGGTCATTCACACCAACATGGACAATGACAGAGTCATATTTGTACTTGTTCTGGAGTGCCTTGAGTGGTTGTGTTATGTGGCAGATCCTGGCACCCAACAGGCAGCTAACAGTAACCTTCTCCTTATTCAGACTAGTGAGTGGGACGTCAGTGTGCCTGACTATAGAGTCACCTATTATTAGTATGTTGGGTATGTTATTTTGCCTTAAGGGCTGTGATTGCATGGCACACAGGTTTTGTAAAGTATGTGTTTTATAGTTTGTGTTGTGGGGTGGAGGTTGCTTGGATGTTTGCTTTGGAGGTCTCTGTTGGTTTTGCAGATTTTTATTTAGAGCCTCCGAGTATGTTTTCATGTATTTATGTGTGTTTTTTTCCGGTGCTGTTTTAATGGGTCTATGTGAGACTGGTGGTGTGATGCAAGTATTTCCCTTCTCCTCTTGACTGTCTGATCCAGTCTTGGGTTGAGAGAGCTTAGCCTCCAGTTTGGCTGTATAATACTATAGTATAATATAATATAATATAATATAATTATTAATATAATTATTAGGTGCTCATTAAGGCATGTCAGAGTTGGTGCAGTTTGAGAGTAGTGTGGAGGCAGGTGAGGCTGAGGTACATCAGTGGCAGGGTAGAGCAGGTTTGGGGAGTGTTTCTGAGGAGTTTGGGGTTTACCATGGTGGGGGTGGAGTTGTGACAATGTGACGTTGGGTCTGATTTTGTGGGCATGGTAGCTGGGTTTCAGTTTTCTATTGAAAAGGCTATGCAGATGGAAAGCTCAGTGGTTGGTGCTACTTTGACATTTTAGCATCGTTATTTATTCAATTTGGCATCTGCAGGTGGACAATCAGAAGGATTACATGATCTGGGTCCCCTTTTAAGGCTAGATGAAGGGATAGACAGAGCATGGCAAGGTAGGTGTCTGTATTGGGTATGTGTGAGGAACAGGTTTTCGTTAATGCAAGAGTGCGAAGGTGTGAGCAAGGCATTGTGGTGTGTGTTTTGCTTTTGTTGTTGGTAAATGAAAGTCAAGGTTTTTATGATTTAAAAAAAAAACTTCAGGACAAGGGTGGAGTTGGCTCTGATTAGTACAGTTGCACAGGTGACAATGTTATGTCACTTTACTAAATCTTGGACAGTGGTCTGTATGTTTGAAGGGTTGGGGTAAGTGACAGTGGGAATATTGGCAGTCCATGTCTATTGACAAGATAAGTTGTGTTGCAGGAGTTGTTAGGAAAATGGAGGTTCGGTGGGTTACAGTTCAGGGGGCATTGGCTTTATGGATGTATTGAAGTCATTAAGTGGGTGGTTCGCCAGTTAGCAGAAGCTATTGTGGTCATTAGAGGTTTGCCTTATAGACAGTGGGTATAGTGTTGGATTACTATTAAACTGATATTTTAGAATAGGAGATTTCATTTTGGTCATTATTATGGCATTTGGCTGGCAAAGGACACTGGGGTAAGTAGGATGACGCATAGTTGGGCTTGCTTTGTTTAAGATGGTATTTGTATCTTAGCGTTTTGGGGGTACATTTGCAGGTAATGATCTGGAATAATTACAAAGTGGCTAGGGGAAGTAGGATAAGTGAAGATATGTTTGTTTTACAGGGGTTATACAAGGGTAGTGGTATTTTGTGTTGGATAAGGATCATCAGTTTGATTACAACTGTTTAGGCAACTGTCTGCTTTGGGTATTTATAGGATAGGGCTATGTAGGTTTATGACAAGGATCCAGTTTGGTCAGAGAGGAGGGAGTACACAGAATGGTGTTTGGCTCAACTATTAATGTACAGTCAGGTTTGTTTGGAAGGTTTTGTTGAAAGTTTGGTATGAAGGAAGGGAAACAGCCAAGTGAGACTTGTGGCCGGAGAAGAGGGGCAGGCTTGCCATCTTCTGTTCCCCCTCTGGTGTTGGATGTTCATTTCAATGAATTGGGAAAGGAAAGTGAGCAGTTGGATGCTGCTTGATAAGTAAGATAACAGAGCGGAGGTAAGGACGTTGCTTTTTTGATTGGATGTTTAATTCAATAAGTGGGAAATGAAGTGAGCAATGGGATGCTGCTTCATAAGCAAAGTAAGCGAGTGGAGGTTTGGACGCTGCTTACAGGGTCAGGATGAGTGAGGTCATGCTGGCCTGGGTAACATTACATGGATGTTTATGTTGCAATTAATATCAACTATACTCTGTTTCAGTTGTAATAATAAATATTGGTTAACAAAGTTATGTTTATGGTAGTTTAAAAAAGGTTGTCAAACATTCTGTGTGATGTGTTTATTGAAGGGGACAGGGACAATAGCCACATGTTGGTCAAAAGTCAAGTCACTGTCCAATAAGCTCTCAAATCCTGAACAACTGGGCCAGCATTTAAGGCCATATTGTCAATGTGGTAGTTCTGTGGGGTCAATGACATCCCAAAGGATACAGCAATGCATTTTTTGGCATTTAGTTTCAGTCCATGATTTCTGACCAGTAATGTATTTGGAACAAACATTCCTGCAGGATGGCTAAGTCATTTGGAGATTCAGTGACTGATCTTAGCTTGCAAGCATCTGCAGACTTAGCTAGAAAACTTTGGTATTAGTTTTACTTGAAACAAAGTAGATGCCAAACAGGGAAGGTCTCAGCACAGAACCTGGGAGGACTCCACTGGTGACTGGTCTCTTTGTGGAGGTAACTTCCCTATTTTGATTATCTGCATCCTATTTGCGAGCCAATTGGCATTGCAGTGGGTAATGTAAGGGTTTACTCCTATTTCATTTAGCTTTTCTGACATGCCTGAGTGGGGAATTGTGTCAAAAACTTTGGGCAGATCGAGGTATGAAGTGTGTACTTCTTTGCCCTCATCCATTGCTTTGGTGACCTTTTCAAAAAATCCACCAGATTGAGTAAGTATGACCTACCCTTGATTAATCCAAACTGAGGCAGTTCCAGTGTTTGGAAGTTGCTTATGTCTGATTGATTAATTCCATGATAAGTCTTTCCATGACTTTGACATAATGAACTTTATTCTGTCAAATAATTTACTGCAATGTTTATGCAGTAGGATTACAATAATCATTTCAATCACCATTCCTTAAATAATTTACTCTAGATGATGGTCACTGATAGTTTAATACCCTGACCCCATGTGCAACAGTGGCGGCTGGTGACTTAAAATCAAAGAGAGGCTGCAGGAGACAGCTGAATGGGTGGGGCCAATGGTAAGGGGCTGTGGCCAACTAGAAAGGGGCAGAGCTATGTTTAAAACCACAACAACTGGAACTTTAATGAAATACGCTGCCCTTGGTGCCAAACCGTCATTACGAGAGCCCCATCAAGACAAAATGAAGTGTAGAAGAAAAAATATTTCAGTGCATTGGCTACATGATGGCTTACTTAATATCTAGATGGAAACAAAAAGGTTGTGAGGCATGAAAAAATAAATTACTTTTTAAATACATTACTGGCATGCCAGTCAAAATCAAGTATAAAAAAAAACAAGCAGCACTTAACTCAAACCACTTTTCCTTGCACTGCAGTTCTAATTATAATTTATATTCAGCTTTATAAAATTACCAAGTTACATGATGAAAGTAGCAATCTCTGTGATACCCCCACTTGTAAAAATGATTTTTATCCAAAAAAGACCTACTGCCTGACAACAACTATCTACTTGTTTCATGGGGAAAACATGATCAAAGTAAAAAACTGAACAGCAAACAGAAAACTAGCTCAAGATATATTGCTGAAAGGATTACTGCACAGGTTATGATTCACACGTGATAGATTGGCATTCTGTTTAGTTTATGGGTAAAGCCTGCAAAGATGACTGCAAGTCTCCAACAAATGTAATGAGCTTCTGAAAATACTGTAATCATGTCCTTTATTACAAATACTGTCATATGCATTTTAATACCTAAGGCTTATAAGTTATCTAGTTATGTTCATAGGTTCATAGGTTGGTACTAGGCTATCAGCCCTAGAGCCTATACAAGCCTAGCCATAACAATTCCCTGGCTATTTCTTCCCACACTATTTACTTCCCTGGACCCCTGTCTAGCAGGGCGACTGACGTGATCCCCAGAGTGTATTTCCTTTCTCCCATCTAATCATCAAGGTTCCTTTTGAAGAGGGCCAAAGAGGCACTTTGCTTGACATGTATGGGCAGTCTATTCCAGAGTTTGGGGAATCTCTGGGTCAGGAACCTATCCCTCCAGCATGTTTTGTTTATTGTGATGATAAGGTTTAGATCCCTGGAGCATGTGGCTCTGAGGGACTGGGATTTCTTTAAGTGTAGCATGTCCAACAGCTCTGGGTTTGACATGGCCTTGTATATTAAGCAGAGATTGCCTTGGAGTAGATGATATGTGACAGAGTATAGCTGGAGTTTTTTAAAGCAGTCAGCATAGGGCATCTGCTTTAGGCCTGTGATTCTTTTAGTGAGATATTTGTGTGGCCTTTCCAGTTGTTGCAGATGTCTTCAGAGGTACATACCAAATGAGGTGTTGTATTCTATAATGGGTCTAATGAGGGATGAGTACAGTGGGACAATGACCTCCTTTTTTCTGGATGAAAAGCCCTTAGTGATGAGGTGTGCCACATAGAAGGATTTCCTGACATTTGTGGAGATGTGGTTATTGAAGGTGAGCCCACTGTCCACCTGTGTCCCTAAGTCTCTTATCATACTTTCAGTGTTTAGTGTAGTGCCACCTATGTGGTAATTCACGGGTACATGTTTTTTTCCCAAAGGGGATAACTATACATTTCTTGGCATTGAGCTTGAGCCCATGGCTCTGGCACTAAGCATCTGTTTCTGTAAGGCCCTTTTGTAGAGTATCGACATCATTTGGGGATTCAATAATGGCTCCCAGTTTGCAGTCATCTGCGAACTTTGTTAACCAGAGTCCCTTAGTGTTGGAATGTACTTCAGAGAAGTAGATGCCAAACAAGAGTGGTCCCAGGACTGAACCCTGAGGTACTCCACTTGTCACTTGTCTGGAGCTGCATTTGGAGTCAGCTATTTTTACAGTGTGGGTTCTGTCAGTAGGCCAGTTGGCAACCCATTGAGTGACATAGGGAAGTGATGTATGTAAATAGTCTCTGCATGGCAACAACAAAAAGGCTTTTTCAATGTTGGTAATTCTTTAACAATATGCTTATTAAAGCTTACTTGCATTGTACAAACTCAGACAAGCTTATCTGATGGTCATTAAAGCATTACTAGTTAAATACAGAGCAACAGGGCACTGTAACAGCATGCATTTTCTGAATAATACGAAGCATAAATCAACAGTATAAAAATATGACAGAAAACCAGAACATTTTGCAAAATCAAGGACAGATGAAAAGCCACTGTCGTACTTGCGTCTACCTTGGATGGGGGAATACTCTGTACACTTGCACTGCATAACTGCTTCTTGCCTTGCATTAGTATGAATGGTATGAAATCTGAAACTCAAATGTCTGTCATTATGTTCTAACTTCAATCTTTAATGATTTGCCACTAATTTGCCAGAAAACCACAATTTTATGAAAAGCAGACCAAAAATGTAATGCAAAAATATAAAATTGCCACACAATACTGCTGGGAACCTGTCAAAGGGACACTTTTTTAATATTAGTATTGTTAACTTGAACAGCTGACAAAATAAGAGAATCTACATGCATTTCTGAAATAAAAGTAATCTATAACTCTGATCACCACAGTTATTTATAATTGTAAACCCTCCACGTTTTCTTTCAAAATTGCTATTTTGCGGAGAGATTATTAGAGGGAGAGCAACATTTTGAGCCAGAATTGGGGACAGTTTAGAGGTTTGGATATTACGTATTCTATAAAGTGATTTATTTGCATTTACCTCTCAACCGCTTAATGCAGAAAATCTGGACAAGGCCAAATATATTGGGGGAACATACAAACAGTACTAAAAAAATTTCTTGTATAAACTTAATTAAAAATCTCTGCCTGACATACAAGGCCATGTCTAACCTAGAATTGATGGACATGCTCCACCTCAAGAAAGCCAAATCCATTAGAGCAACATGCTCCATGGACTTAAACCTCAGCACAACAATAAATAGGACATGCTGGAGGGATAGATTCATATCCCAGAGGCTTCCCTCGCTCTGGAAAAGAATCCCGGTTCATGTTAGGCAGAACCCCTCACTGACCCTCTTCAAGAGAAATCTTGATGAGTGGATGGGAAGTCATAAGTTTACTCCTGGGATCACTTCTATGGCCCTGCTGGACAAAGGCTTGGGAATCTAGTCTAAAAGGGTGGCGAAAGCCAACACATTCTGGCTGGGCTTATAAATGTCCTAGGGCAGATAGCTTTGTACCTACCTATGAACCTATGAACCTATGCACTTATGAATAACAGGTCTTGCTTTAGCATGCATTCTTCTGAAGGTTATGAAGTCTGAAACTCAATGTCTGTCATTATTTAGTGACTTCATTCCTAAATGATTTGACAGAAAACTGCAAATTTTATGAGGAACAAACCAAAAACAAGAAGCAAAAATCTATTCATTCTGCAAAAAGCTGGACAGTTGAGAGGTATAGTTCAGCCAGGGCTGTCTTTGAGTTTGCTGCCCTTCCCCCCTCACAAAATCATGGTCGAATGGAGCCTACCCACTGCAGCCATTTCAATGTCCCATTACTTGGCTTTTTCACCCCATTTACCATAAACACTGTAAAGCCGTGCTGGTACAGTGGTAGCATTGTTGCCTCACAGCAAGAGGTTCTCCTGTTTGATTCTTGGCTGGAGTGCCTTCTGTGTGGAGTCTGCATGTCCTCCCCATGGTTGAGTGGCCTCCGAAAGACATGCATGAATGGGTGTGCCTTCGCTGAAGGTTGGGTGTCGGGCTGGCAACTTGGCACCATAAAAATCTACTGCCAATCATTAGCAGACCGGGGTTCCACTGTGGCAACCCCCTAAACAGGAAAAGCCGAAAAGACAAACAACTGTAATGTGCATGCTGCTTTACTTCTGTGATGATTTGGATTTCATTTGAAAGTTTTATTTTGCATTTTACAGCACAAACACTAATAGACATGCTAAATAAAGCAATGCAGTTTCACAATGAAAATAGACTTAGCATTAAAATTCTCTGCCCTTGAAACTCACATTCATTGAAACAGCATTGAAACCCACATTCAAAGAAAATACATTTTGCCAGTGGCAGACAAAGATTAACTTTTGGCTGTTTTCAAGTCATAGGCTTCTTGCATACGAAACATACTTGTGTTCTTTGGTACGACTTCCTGATTGTATTAAATGATATTCCTTGCATAATACAGTACAGTTGTTAGCATTTTAAATTTGTTGTTTTTAGCATTTTTTCCAGTAAACAATGAAACAAAATGCATGCACCAATAATGGCAAAACTGTCCAGTTTAGAACATTTCCATCATAAAAGTCTACTCAAACTTCAACAATACACCAGTATCAGTAAGTATGCACAATCTCTGAAGAAGTAAATGTCATCTAAACAATTCCACATTAAAGAGATCTGAAACTAATGAAAAGGCTGCTGCTAGCAAACAACTTTATATTTCATTGGTTCATCTACAAATAAAGTGCCTGTTGCCCTTGAGAAATAAATTGCCTATGTTACATTAAAAAATGATAAGCTAGTAATATCGCAGTAGGGAATGGATGGCAAACTGATAACAGCTTCATAGTTGCTAGGTATCGTCACCAGAAAGGACTGCAGCATCCACACCCACTTTACAACACAGTACCAGCAATGCACCTGCATATTGTGGGAGTAGAATGCACAGCCTTCTGCATCAAAAACAAGTACACTACCTGTTGTGCTATTAACACTGCAAGCAGTCACAGCACAAGCAGCACTAAACTTCTCTACCCCTGCAGATCTCAGCTCTTTGTAAAATCATCTAGACACTTGGCTGTATCTCTCAACTTTGCAGCACAAGAAATCTGGAAAAAGCCATCATTTATTGGGGGGGGGGGCAAAACAAAAGCCCAAAAAACGGAACATATTTTAAACATTGCTTGTATAATCTTGGAAAGTTGCTAGAATAAAATGCTGTGTTACTACCATCCATTTCACTACCACATCTTGAACCCAAGACCCTGTGCAAAACATAGCAACATACCACTATGCCAAATCAGCTGTTTTGTAAAAGAGAGGAAGACTGAAACTTAAATGGCTACCATTTAGTGAATTCAGTTCTCACTATAGCTGTCAACCTCTTAGCACAAAACACCTGGACAAAGCCAGTAATGGAGGAATATAGCCTCCAAACATATTCAGTGAATTCAGTTCTCACCATAGCTGTCAGCCTCTTAGCACAAAACACCTGGACAAAGCCAGTAATGTGAGAATACAGCCCCCAAACATATTCAATGAATTCAGTTCTCACCATGCCTCTCGACCTTAGAAAAAATAACCTGGACAAAGCCAATAATGGTGGAATACAGTCCCAAATATAGAGACACATTTAAATATTCATCTTATAAACTTAAAAAAATTGCTAGAATAAAAGGTTTTGTGCTACCATGTAGTTTCTGAAGAATATGAAGTCTGAAATTCAAATGCCTGTCATTTTTATTTATTTAACATTTGTTAACCAGGAAAGTCTGACTTGGAACAAAAGCCAATTTTCAGCAGAGGTCCAGAGAGAAGCACTTCAGACACATGCCTTTGTAACATGGGAGGACATCAGAGCAAACCCACAAAAGGCACCCTAGTCAAGAATCAACCCATAGAACCTCTAGCTGTGATGCAACAGTGCTACCACTGAACCATCAGCTATGTACTGAATTAAAAATCCACAGATTTTATGAGGAACAGAACAGAACAAAAATATGAGTCAAAAATCTGCAAAGTTTTCACAGATGGTGGTGGGTAGGGAATTCAGGCTGTTGCTACCTGCACCCAAGGTACAAGGTTCAAGCCTGAGCTACCACCATCTGAGTTCCCTCTAGCCACCAGCATATATCAAACGGGGCATTTTGCACATAGACACACACACACATACACACACACACACACACACACACACACACACACACACACACACACACACACACACACACACACACACACACTGTGTGCTTGCTTCAATAGTACCTGGTGTCCATGCTTTTCGTCTGCAGCAGCTTCAATAACATGTCCTTCCCAGTAGCATCAGCAAGTCCAGTAAACAGTCCTTCCCCCAGTAGTAGCAGCAGCACATCCAGCAAACAGTCGTTCCCCCAGTAGTAGCAGCAGCTTCAGGTCATCCTTCTCCCAAGTCTTGCATAAGCATGTCCTCCTTCTCCGCAAGAGAGCAGGCTCCAGCCTGCAGATGTTGCAGTCCAGATCTCTTCCATTCTATGCAGTCATCACTGCATAGAATTCTGGGCATCAGAGTACCGAGATGCCTTTTTCCTACTCCGGACTGCTGTTGCAGCAGTCTGGATCCCCTCTGAGTTCCAGGATTGCCGAGTGCACATGCGCAGAAGTTCTGAAATGTTCTGAGAATCACCAATTTGTTTTTTTTTTTTGTTTTTTCCTTTTCCACAGCTGAAGGGGCCTGCAGTCCTGCAGTCCTATAGCACAAGCTGCCCCTGTTCAAAACTGAGACTTAGAGGATTATAGATGCATGAATGGACTTTCAGCACTGATGCTCTGAGATGCATACCTATAATGGAAATGATAATCTTGTGAGTAAAATTAAATGTTTTTTGTGTCTAAAGAATGCTGTGCCATGTTCCTTCACCCTACACCCTGATCAATTAATTACTTTTTAATCTGTCACAAGTCTCGTAAAAGTTATACATTTTACAAGCAACAAAGTTGGAATTTGCCTCATTAATATTTCTCAGCACTGTTTGTGATTTCCTTTCTGAAGTGGACTAAGAAATGGGTGAATGGAGATGACTCTAGCTCCACTGCATTATATTAAATCTAGTACCTTTCTGTTGTCCCTTCAATGCCCCTTTTCTTAGCCTAGTACCTAACTCTGTTTGGCAGTTGGCCTAGAGAATTAAGGAGCGATTTCCTGTGTTCTAGTGGTGTAAGGTTTGATTCTCTCAGCATTCATTACCTAACTGTGTGACTCTGAACAAGTCACTTAACCTGACACCACTCCTGAGCTGAGTCTGAAAAAGGTCTGTAGAGATCAGTGCTCTAACCCAAAAACAAATAAATCCCCAACTTTCTTGTTAGACTACGTGGACCTATTTCATTGAGCACTTGTTTTATTTTTCATATACTCATCATTAAAATGAGTATCTAATGTTTAGAGTGAATTCTGTATCCTTCACCTGGCATGATCACACTCTCCTTCCAGCATTTTCTTTCTCTCAGGTTTTATGACATTTCAGCTTCCTTTAAAATTGTTTTAACCCATTCATGCCATCCCTTTTTTTCTTATCCTCAGATGAAAATGCATTTAGCTCTCATAACTGGAAACCTAATGTATAATCAAGTGCAAACTCACTATGCTGGACCTTCCCATAACAGATACTTTCACGTTGTAGTATTTTTCCCCTGCCCCCAAAGTACTGTGACCTGCAGTATAGTTACATAAGTTAAGAGTGTGTGGGGAGTATATACTACCATCTCACATAGGGCTGACTTAGTTTTTCCTTCATCACTTTTATTGATTTTTTACATCATATTCATGCAATACATATAATATATTCCATAAAACATACTGCAAGTCCTTTAAACCAGTACAGAAACCCATGCATAAAATTTATCTTAGTTCTTCATCATAGTCCCTATCACGAATGAGTAAAAACATATGTTTATATAAAACATTAAACACATTTTTAAAATCCATTCATCAAAGACAATTCATCATACTTTCCCATATTATCAATACTCCACTTTAATGCAACGAAAAAACATTATCTACAAGTCAGATTTATCCTTCATCTTTTGTCTACTGTACCCTTATGATGTTGCCCTACCACACTTCACTCCTTCCTGCTCTTTACTTGAATTCCACCTCTTCTTTTCCTCCTATTCACTTTAACACCACATCTCTTTTCATACTTCCTGCTGCTGCATCTTTATCAGTCCTGCTTATCTCCCATCTAGCTGCTATCTGTCTTAATCATCTGAATTTTTTTTATCTCAGCCCAATTTTCCTTACCTTCTCTCAACATCTCCCCTTCCCCAAACTCCACACTCTCACCTCTTTTCTGACTTTTAGCTATTACTCATTTAATCTCCATGACACCATCTGCCTTTCTATTCTCTCTTCCAGCTTCCATTTTTTGAAGCTATCTCTACTCCATAAAAGCAAAACCCTCTGTGTTTTTCCTCTTTTCCTGCACTTCTTTTCTATATTCCCTTTATCATTTGGCACACATCCTTCACCTTCATACAACTGTAACACAGATGCAACTGGTCTGGTAGTGTTACTCTACACCTTCAACATCTATCTTCTGACCACCAACCTTCCATATTTCCCATTACAGGACTTCTATACCATACCTGCACCAAATACTGGTGAATATCCCCACCAGCTCACATAGTCAACTTCCTAGCAACCATCCATGCCTCCTCCAAAACCTCAGTGTCTAACCACACTGTATTCTCCTTCTCTCAATACTCCCTTACCTTATGCTACTCTTGCTTTCACCTCCCATAAAGATTTGTAAATTACAACTGTTCTTTCCTTTATTACCTTTCCCACTCTCTAACTGAATACAATACCCCTGGTTTCTTCCTTTCCCCTACTTCTTCCAGAATCCTCTTCATATTAATGAGCGTGTAATTCATGCAATCACTGTCATATACCTCAACTCCCCTAGCTGCTTGAAACCCATACATCACATCCTTAAAGTCCTTAAATACCATAGCTCCATGTTCACCTCCATTAATTAATAACATTTTAATCTTCTTTATATCCTTTCCATCATTTGTACAGACCTTCCTTATCTATCTTTAGTACTTCTTCCATAAACAGAATTGGACAGTGCAGTGCTGCAGCAGTTTGCATTGTCTCCTTACAGCAAGAGGTTCCCCTGTTTGATTCTTGGCTGGGGTACCTTCTGTGTGGAGCCTGCATGATCTCTCTGCATTTGTGTGGGTTTCCTCTGGGTGCACTGGTTTTCTCCCTCATTACAAAAACATACATCTGAAGCATTTCTCCCGGGTCTCCACTGAAAATTGGCTTGTTTCAGTCAGACTTTCCCATTAAGCAAATGTTAAATAGCTAAATAAATTAAAATAAAAACACAGAACTAGTGGCATGTCCTATACATCATCATATCTATAAAAGTTTTATTCATTTCATGCATGTCCAGTTCTATCTCCTTAAAATATCTCCCCATTTCCTAATTATCTTCCTCCCATTTCTTTACCCATCTTAAACTGCTATATTCATATCCCTTAAAGTTTGTGCCACATTAGCATTCATCACATATCTTCCCAAAGAGTCCTATCCCTATCTCTCCTACCTCTTCTGATTGCTTCCTTTTAACCTACTCTTCCTTCCTGTACATTATTAAATCTAAATACCTTTCCATACAAACCTATTACATAATTGCTGAGCCTTACTCACTCACTCACTCACTGACTCACTCACCCTATGGGCTTATCCCAGTACGTCTTGTCAGATATATCTCATGTAGCAGAATTATGCCTCTTGCCTTCTCTGTTCTCTCCTTCAACATTTGCATCCTAGTTGTCCACATAGTCAGCAAATAGTATACTCTTCTCTTAGGACTGCACAGCTCTTGATATGCACCTCCTTTGTTGAGCCATATACCTTCAATTCTAAACACATCTGCCATCTCCAGCCCATGGCAAAACCTTTACATTTCTTCCATCCTCAGCCACTATTAGCTTCTGTAAATGAAAATGTTGACCTGATTCTTCATCAAACTTTACAAAAATGTACAGCACATCTGGAATCTCTTTCTACATTCTCTAACAAGACCATATAATTCTTTCCAAAAGAGTAAATTCTCCATCTCAATAGCCCCTTGCTTTACTTTCTTACTTCACTCCTCCACTGCTACAGAAAACTTTCTATCATAACCTAATGACAGAAGATCTTGCCTCACACATTTTTCAACTCAGATTTTTTTTGCCACTCTCCCCTTAACAAGAGTCTTTACCCAGAGCCTCTTCTGTAGTACTTTCTCTACTTCAGTCATCGCACTTCCCCTACCACTTGTTTGAAAATACTCAGCATAAACTTTCATTACACACTACCAAACACCTTCTGTGTATTCATTAACATCACTCTCTTAATCTTTCTGTCCCCCTACAATATTATTGTGTTCAAACTCCAAAAGTAAAAAGCGTTGACAGACCCAGCACAAAGGTAAAACCAGGATTTATTCCAGACACGAATCACTCCAAAATTCCACCACAAGTGAACGCTTTCATCTCCTAACATCGGAGATTTCTTCAGACTGGTGGTGAAGCAAAAGCAATACACTTATATATCATTCTAAAATCAATTAAAACATCAATTGAAACATAATTAACCCATAAATTGGAATTAGTTAATTAAAAAGACAAGAATACTAAAGCTAATGCTTAAGCCCCTTTCTTTTTAGATACATAATGAATTCTTCTCTATTGTTTAGTCCAGGGTAAAAACATGCATTTAATCTGACTTGCCAGCAGTATTCAAGCCAACCCAACTCTTCTTCAATGTTAATGTTTATACCTTTAGGATGAATTGCATCAATAACTAAGCATTTAAAATTATTTTTGCATTTGCTATCTATATAATGTTTAGCCATTGCACTTTTTGCATCCCCCTACCTATTGCATAGTGATGCTCATATATCCTTCTATATAATTCTCTACTTGTTCTACCAATATAGAAGCACATGCATTCTAAACATACTAATAAATAAACTACATTTTTGGACTTACAAGTAAATTTGCCCGGAACCTTAACTATAGTTTTTCCTAATAATATTTCATTACTTTCTGTGTATAAAAATTGACAATAATTACAATTGAAACATTTAAACATGCCTTTTCTTTCTTCCATTACCTTACATTTATTTAACTTGGTTTGAAAAAAATCTTTAAAATTCTTAGCTCTCTTCTGCACAAATCTGGGTTCATCTCCTAGTTTCTGTAGGAGATCCTTATTACCTTTGAAGATGGCCCAATTATTTCTAATGATGTTCTTGATCTCATTATTAATTATTATGTTTCAATTGATGTTTTAATTGATTTTAGAATGATATATAAGTGTATTGCTTTTGCTTCACCACCAGTCTGAAGAAATCTCCGATGTTAGGAGATGAAAGCGCTCACTTGTGGTGGAATTTTGGAGTGATTCGTGTCTGGAATAAATCCTGGTTTTACCTTTGTGCTGTGTCTGTCAACGATTTTTACTTTTGGAGTTTGTTTTGCGATTTAGCGTTCTTTTTGGCTGCTTTTGTGGATTTGGAATTATTGTGTTCAACACTGAAATGAAGATGAAATTCCTTTTCAAAAATCCCACTTTAACTATCCTTAAAGCCATCCCAAAAATACCTCTAACCACACCATCACCACCCTATCAAATATCTTTTCAATTGCATTGCAAAGTAAAGTCCTCCCACTTAAATTTATTGAGAACCATCACAGAAACCACTTATTTAGAATCATGCATCCCCCTAACAGTAAATTCATTAAATATATTTTTAATTCTTCTATTAGCTGTTCCTTCACCCCTTTACAGAAATCTGTAGTATAACCATCTGGACATCCAGCATTACTTCTGCTCCTCTACTGAACGACCTCTACAGCATTCAGTTTTCCTATCAAATCTTCTCTTAGCTTCTACAAACTATACTCACCTCTGCTCTTTGAATCCATATTCAGCCATTCCCTTTGTATATATAGCTGCTAGTAAAATTTCCCAAATCCCCCCTTAGCATTCTTCATACAAATGACTAAATATGTAATCGTCATTTCTCATTTTCGTAACATGTAATTTTCCTCTGAAATTCAACTTCCATGCTAACAACTTAATATCAAACTCACATTGTCCCTACCATTCTTACCAGGCCTGCTTTTATTTTAAATTTCCAAGCTTCTTACTGCTGACAGTGTTGCATTCACTCACAAATATAAACACAAACTTCTTTATGTTACCTTGCCCTGTATGCTCAGATTCCAAGGTATCATTTCAACATCTGAACAGTATATGCAGCAGTTATCTGATATTTCCAACACACTAATAGTACCTAAACATAATAGCAGTTTTAGTGTTAACTGTCTAATATAACCTGCAACTTTAATATATTTTAACTTATAACACATTTAAATTTCTCTCTTCTTTGCAAGCACCTATCCTGCAGTAGGAAATCTTCACAGATGTCACTGTTTTCAAGTCTCTCTCGCTTCATCTTAAATTGAATCCATCGTGTCGTAATTAATGAGTCCACTGATAAATAAGATGCAATTAGTACCCAGCATATTCACAATATTCACAATGCCTCCAATCAAGAAAAAAAACACATGGGGGGGATTTAATAAAGCCTACACATTTTTTTTCCATGTAGGCATCGCACCTAATTGCTTACACGGCCGCAAACATTTTTCGATTCAGTAAGTACTGCTGAGCAGCGCGCATGCACGTGCCAACAAGAAAATGTCTGTGGCATGCAAATCACCTCATAAGTAGGTGAATGTCATGCAAATGAGGTAGGTAGAAGTGATCCAGCAAGCAAATAGGCATCTCTTCAGACCTTATGTCAGTGTCTGTAGTATACATGGAAAAATGCTATGTACAGGGGTGTAGACAGACAAAAGGGGTTGTAAAAAAATGTAGATATTTGGACAGAAATATCATACCACATACACATATGAGTGAATGTATGTCAGAAAAATTAAAGGAAATAAATTAATTTTTTTTAATAATCTGGCCATGATTACATGGTGCGCTACAGTGCACAAACATGCTTTATAGAAAAATTAAAAAAAAAATTTTGGAAAAAAACAAATTAATTAGATGTGACAGAAATGTATTGCAGGACTGTGGGTTGGTTCACTACAATGGTGCATTAGTGCTGTTACCAACATGGCTGGGCTCTAAAGTGTGTAGTTTCAAATGATAAGGGAACATCCCACATGGCCATTTACTGAGGGATGCTGGCTACGCCCTGGAACCATGTATGATGGCACCCATCAGAAACACCCACCCACTGAAGAATGCCATAATGAGGCACACGCACAAACTAGCAACATCACAGAGTGTGCATTTGGGCTTCTGAAATCACAGTTCCAGTGCCTTGATATATCTGGTGGAGCCCCGCAGTACTCTCCAGCCACATGTGTATATATGTTCACAGTATGTGCTATGCTACACAATATGATATTGTGGAAACAGCTGCAGCAGGATTAGCAAAGGGAAAGAATACACCCCCCCCACCACTGCCTAGGTCACCACAGCCACAGTCACAGGAGGACTCAGAGAAGGAACCCCTTGATGATGCACTGCAGGCAGACATAGGCGTGCCCAGTATGCCCTGGCTTTGGCTAAGAGACAATGCATAGTACATTCACTGACAACCTAGAGCCCTAGAGACTGACACCTTACTCCTACTCATGTACATATAGTAAAATTGATGCCAGGCAACCCACACAACCTGGACCTCTCCATGTATTGACTGTGTACTGCTTTCAGTAGACAGAGTCAGTCCTGAACTACAGTTCTATCAACTGTGGCATTTGCAAGGCAAGTCCCTACCCTATACACTACTTGTAAGGATTATTATAATATGCTATTGTATGTATGGATTTGCTGCATTTATGAAAGTAAATATAGTGGGCTATTTGGACACAAGTAACATCCTCACTGGACTACAGTTACCTAGTCCACTAGTATGTGTTCCTTAATATTCACTAGGCCTCATGGTTGGAATATGGACTACATTAGTCAAGGAGATGTTAAACAGTGGGGTCACATGATAGTTGGACTGCTGTGTATCCCAGCAGAACATGTGGTGTTGCTCTCCCACACCCACCACAGCAGTTTCCCCATATAACCACTTTAACAGTAGGTCATTAATGGTATATCAGCAGTCCAAGCAAACTCAGGCCAGTAACATAGAAATTGAGCATACATGGTATGTCTCACTTAACACAGGAGTAACAACATACATATGTATGTGGTTGATTTTGTGATGAATGACTACTCTCTGGCTGGCAGCATGTGTGGCTCAGTGGACTAGGGAAGTTAGCATGGGTGATGCCATTGATGGTTCAAATCTGGAGATATCCACATCTTACGCATATGATGTATTATTATGTTGGTATTGTCACAGACCATCAGTCTATGTGTGGTGAACATTATGAACCTCTGTCACATATTAATTACATCAGACAGCTGGAGAATGGCATGGACATTTTGAGTAAAGTGCAGTACTGCAGAAACTGGGACAGATGTCAGTGTCCGTAACACAAAAAATTCCGGACTGGAGTGCAGGTAGGTGTGGCCTGAAGTCACTTTATAAGTACTGACAGTCCAACCGGGCATGCCCATACATTGAGTTAAACTGAGCACAGTCTTGTTGGCCCTTGATCAGAATGACGTGTTATGTATAGATATGTCTATATATACATACATGTATGTATACATATCCATCTGTCACTGTCTCTCTCTCTGACATACATAGTATATGTATCTCTATATATTTTCAAATAGGTATATACCTATATACATAGCTATATCTTCTTCTTCTTCTTTCAGCTTTTCCCTGTTAGGGTCACCACAGTGGATCATCTGTCCGCTCATGATTGGCAGTGGAGTTTTACAGTGTTGAGTTGCCAGCCCGGCGCCCAACCTTCCACAGAAGGCACACACATGCACACACTCACACCTAGGGCCAATTTAGAGTGTCCAATCCACCTACTGCATGTCTTTGGGATGTGGGAGGAAACCCACGCAGCCACAGGGAGAACATGCAGACTCTGCACAGAAGGCACCCCAGCTGAGAATCAAACCAGAAAACCTCTTGCTGTGAGGCAGCAACGCTAACTGCTGCACCACCATGGCCGCCCACATATATATATATATATATATATATATATATATATATATATATATATATATATATATATATATATATATTATAGCTATATACATATATAAAAACATAAATCTCAGTCTCTCCCCATATATCTACATAACACATATACATATCACAAACACACACACACACACACACACACACACACACACACACACACACACACACACACACACACAGAGCTGCATTTATATATACATCCTTGTTATATACATAAATATATGTGTGGATGTCTGTATCGTCCTACATACCCTAATACTGGTGAGTAATGCTGCTCTATCACACATCTATAATGTTGCTCAAAGGGCTCAACAGTACATAATACACTTACCTACAGACCCTGTGACTGCAGGGTGTCACCACATAGACAGCAACAGGTGAGCAGGAAGTGTAATGTATAATGTTACACATGCATGGACAGGGCACATTGTCCTTGCTCCCAGGCTTCCCCATCCAAATGGAAACAGCCATATATGGCCAAACTGGTAACTGTAGACAAAAAGCTAGGATAATAATAGTTATCTCACTGCTAGGATACTAGATGCAGATAACAGTATGAAGCAAAATCACTCTGCAGGCCATAGATGCTGGTCAATACAAGCCTAGTTTGTGTAATCCACAAGTAGTCTGCCTGCAATCACATATAAAACAGACATCAGCCATAGTGTTTGTGATAAGTACTGTGATCTATAGTGTGTAAGACTGGATAGATAGGGGTTCTAAGCTCACTACAGACCACGTGATGCATATATGTCTGTGAATACATAGCCAAACAACTGAAAAGCCCTCACTGGCTATGAAACTGTAATGGTTATGCACTTTTGGGCCCTGTAAGTTGTTGCTGGATTCCAAACTGCCCTCTTCTACAAGGGGTATATGATGTCATCTACCTTAAGACTACCAGCTGCCATTATAGCATCTGACTTAAATCGTAGTGAATACAATACGTACTGTGATCTCTAATGTGTAAGACTAGAGAGGTTAGGGTTCTAATTTCACTGTAGGCTACTTGGTGCATGTGTGTATGTCCATATGACATAAATATGATCACCACAGTAAGTAGGGCTTTGCAGAATTTTAGTTTTAGCAGGTGATGTGGCCCTCCAAATGCTTGACCATAACGTGGCCTGCATCAAGTCATCAAGCATAATATGTCCTAAACCGACAGTATTATCAGACATGAGGTGTGTTGCATACATCACGTACTGTGATCTATAGTGTTTACCTTTACATAGGTAAATGTTCTAATCTACATACAGATGAAACCAAATATAAAAAAAAACGGCTAAATCAAAAAACAAAATCTACAGACTCCTTGTGCCAGCAGAAACCAATAACGTAATATTTAGCATATTTTTATTTTCAGTTTTTCAGTTCACAAGGCTACATAACAATGCTTAGCTTAATCAGAAATTCAGATAATAGATAATAACATTGCTTTTATTATAAAAATAAAAACCAAAAAGGAAAAACTAAAAAAGACAAAAATAGATAAAACATATATAAACATAGAAAATATATATATATCAGTCTGGACTAAATGGACACTAAAATAATTAATAATTAATAGATGCTAAATGAATCAAAAATAGAACAAATAAAATGTCTCCATGTAAAATTCACTCATAAATTAAAAACTCTAACTATACAACAGATGAATAACTCTACTAACTAATTAATTTATATAAAAATAAATATAATAATATAAAAATAAAAATCATAAAATTTGACATAAAAATATATTATAATAATTTTATTATCAGATTCATATGAGAATGCAATTAAGAACTGATCTAACATTTAGACAGCTCAGCCAACATCAGACAACATTCATGAGGCCGCTCTTTTACATTACCAATACCAATTCTCTGATACTTTCTTCATGGGGGGCTACTATGGTTAGCTCTATCCACTATAGTGGACTGAGAGGCTTGAGACTTTTGTATTCATTACATCCATCCAGGCCTCAATGCGGTATTGAGCTCAGTAGAGAAGAGCTGTAGCTAAATTTCTTTATATTTTTAAAAAAGATTTTTATTTTGAATTATTTTAAAGTGTTGACCTTGATTAAGACTTTACTACTCATTAACATTATATAGTATGATGGTGGATAATATAATTGAATATGTATATATTATAAATTATTATGTATTTTATTTATTTTATGTTTTATATTTATTTATTTTTATTTTTATATAAGTTGTTTAATAATTTATTAGTGTAGTTAGTGAGTATCTAATTCTGTGTATAACATTGATGAGCATTGTGTGAGCTCTTCTATCAATAAAATTTTATATATTAAATGTTATTCTCTGTGAAATTTATGATTATTATTCTATTATTTTTATAATCATTTCTTTCTTTATGATGAATTCATTAACTGCTATTTTTTGATTTAGCTAATCTACATACAGCCAACTTGCAATATATGTGTGCCATGCCATGCCCTGTAAGCAGTAATTAGAAGTGGTGCTATCCTCAATGGAGCCAGGTTTGTGTGTGTGTGTGTGGCTGTTAGAGGAATTTACATCAGCTTATGCAACCATAGGATGTTTGAACCTCACAAGCATAATGGCCATACAGCCATCATAATCATAGACAACTGTATACTCTTATTTACATGATCATCACAGATTGCCCCAGTCCAAGAAGGACACAGGCAGAAGCCCTGTGGTGAAATGACAGTCACCCAGCCAGTAATATAGCTGGCATCAGCTGAGAAGCACTGACATGCTCTGCCTGCCATTAGCCAGGGTTCTGTTTCAAAGGTGGGTTAAAGTCTGCTAGACAAATCTCTCCCACCAGCATGTATTATTAATGTCACATTCTAGGTTAATGTCCTATAGTGATTAATCCATGTAGTATGCCACTTACAGATATGCAGCATTTACAATCAAGCACAGTCACACATTGCCCTCTATGCAAGGCAGAGATCACCTCTGAGTAGTCTATATGTCAAAGGCTACAATGACACTAATTTCAGATGATCCTCATTGAGCACATGCTGAAGATGTGAAATTCCCTTGTGAGGGACCATACTGTTGTGTGCAAGTGCCAGTACTGCTTAGAAAGGTCCATTACCAAATTGCCATTGCATACAGATATTGACATGCTGAGGGGAGAGTACATGGAGGTTATGAATATGTAAATTATGGGTGATTGTGCCCTCAGCTATGACACATGATTCCTGTCATACCATGGGACAGACATGGTGATCTCAGGCACATAAGGTGTAAACCTGTGTGGCCAGGTCTGTGTGCCCAGTTCTTTCACCTCTGAGTATGTACATCACATGTTGCAATTGATGTGCTGCTTACCAGGTACTGTACATTGGTGTTAGTGATGGAAATGATGCTACATATATATTTGCATGCAGTTTATGGCCATTACTATGTCAACAGGCATTTGTTCATCCCTACCCTCTTGTAGGATATTGACATAAATCACAGACTCCATGAGTGTTCACACTTTGCAGGCATCAGCCAACATTGTAAGTCACAGGCAGTCAATATTCACTTGTATCATGGTTAAATGGATTCCAAGCACTAGAGGACACAGGACTCAGCCTATTGAACACTGCTGCTTACAGATCAGCTATTGGAGGTGGATGTTCCTATGTTGAGTATGTGTACCATCAATAGGCCACTAAGTGACCCCTACAATGATAGTACTGGGGACTCCTATTTGGGTGCTTTATAAATGATGGCTGAGTGAGGGATATAGTCAGATGGCTTTGCTCAGTCCAAGGGGGTGTATGCCCTGATGTCTCCTCACCCAGGTCATTTGTGACTGCCTTGGAAATGTCCACCGCATTTAACAGTCATGATCCCCCTGTCAGACAGACAAACTGTGTACAGTCAACTGTGTGTAGATCACATATATTTGTTCTGATCAGCTCCATGATGACTGCCTCTATGACCATACAGATATTTATACTCAGGCAAAGAGGTCTATAGTTCTGGTGGTCAGTGCATGCACCACCTCCGTGCAAGGTTCTAACTGTTATCGTTGTCCAGTCAGCTGGTGTCCAGCCAGTGGTTTCAGTATGATTGCAAGGTGTTCCCAATGGTGTTAGTAATCCATGACACATCCCAGGTAGTAATCATCTTGGGATGTTAGCATGCCCAATAGATGCTGTGCATCTTCCATAGAGAGGCCATTTATGACCTGCTCTGTAGATATGGAAGTTATGGGATGGGTTGTAGGAATGTCATGTGTCACATGTGGTGGGGACAGGGGAGTGAAGCTGAAGCAGAACATGTGGGACTACAGGTTAGCTATGGGTACAGACGCATTCTATGTGGCATCATTAAGTATGAGTTCACCAACAATCTGGGCCTGTTCTTTCATGTTATACATGTATCTACAATGTGTGTTGTGGTTTTGCTTTGTGTGGGTGGCTAATTTTGACACTTACTGTGTCTACACAACATCACAACAACACTATATACTTGTTTTAGCTGAGGAGGTTGTGTCACCATTTTAGGGGGGGCACCCTCACCCCAACTGTCACACAGCAATGTCCACCTCCTATTGTACAGCCTGATAATGGTGGTTGGCCACCAGTCAGATCAGCTGTGCCATGAGGAGCCTGTGTTCCTCCTGTCAGGTACAGCCATGTTCACACAGTTGTAATGCTGCTGCCATAATGCATGGGTGTACAGCTCTGTATACTTGCCGTCCCATCAGAGAGGGGATGCGCAATCAGGCTATGTAAACCATCCCACAGGAGGTAATAAATGGCTTTGTTGAAATATGTATCTATATTGTCTGCAAAGGGGGTTAGTGCTGGTAATTTTAATGACACTGATCTGTGGTCAGACCCCCATCAGGGAGGATCACACATTGGGGGGATGCAGTAGCACCCGTATTGGTAAAGACATGGTGCAATATGTTGGTTCCCCTTGGTGGGATGTCACAACACTGCTCCAGGACATTGTAGTTAAGGACATTGACTCAGCTTTGGGCAAGTGAGCTGCAGCATGACTAAGCAACACAGCTGGTGGTCACATAATGCCACCCACAACCTGGTGTAATGATATATCTTGACAGACACATGTGCATACAAAATGCACAACAGGTGCCTGGATACATGAAGATGTTCCTGTAGCCAGCTATTTCTTGATTATGTGCCCTTCCAGTACTGAATGACACCTGCATTGTCTCCAGAAATCATAGTGTTTCACAAAATCTGGATGTGTATCTATCCTTAATGAGTATGTATCCACCATCTGCATTACCTTGAACACTATCATTTTGAGGTTTGAAGATGTGGATGGACATGTAGTCTGGTATGGCTGTGGTGCTGTCCCCAGCCTAGAACCAGATGTCTTTGACTGCACATATGTCTGCATAATCCAGGATGGGGACACATTCCACAGAGTAAGGTTCAGTGTTGCCATACCCACCGTGTAGCAGCATAACCATGATGTTGTATAAAGATGTTATTCTTATTGCCAACTGTTCCCTGAATAGTGCATCTAAGATGCATTGTGAAGGTGACAGTAGCCATGGCCATTACTCCAAATCTCAGAGGTGAGAGATAAACACCATTACTGGTAAAGCATTAATATCTGTTGAGCAAGGCATCCCAGGCAGGCATGTAGTAGATCCCCTGACAATGATACCACACACTAAGGCAATTATTGCCTTCCATCAATTTCCATGTGTATGGAGCCACCATCACAGGTGTCAACAGCAGCTGAAAGGTATGCATATAACCGCAAGAGACACAGACTAGTTAAGCACAGTCATGTGTCTGCATACAGGCCGGTGATATATGCCCTTAGTCATACACACCTGCAGGAACTTTGATATAAACATAATGTTAACTGATATCCCTTGATTTGCGGCAATGTATGGTAAGGCATATTGTGTCAACCCACAGACATCTGTGATCTGTCCCATAGGTAGCCACTTGACACAGACATCAATGTGTCTTACAATGTAATCACCTCTGACTAAGAGGTGTGATTTTGTGTTTTACCTTGGCTGTTTGCTGGTGAGAGAGTGGTGCATGCATTATTATGTGTACTGTGCACTTCAGAGGCAGGATGTTCTGAGGTGTCTGTTTGGCAATGTGTCTGGTAAGGAGCTGCACACATGCAGGTGTATGTGATGTGGGTGTAGGTGGTGCAGGATATGAGCTGCACATGTTGGCATAATGCTTATTACTATATGTAATGACTGCTGTTGAAGATATGGCAGCAAGGTTTGAAATGCAGTCTCACTGGTCTCACATTGTG
This sequence comes from Protopterus annectens, assembly GCF_019279795.1. NCBI lineage: Eukaryota > Metazoa > Chordata > Ceratodontiformes > Protopteridae > Protopterus > Protopterus annectens. The sequence continues at coordinate 772,040,113 of NC_056733.1, forward strand.
TTTGTGTGTCATAGGAGTAGAGGGATGGGGTCAGTCCCATCACCTCAGCAGCAGGTCCTGCAAAGGTAGGATCATGCTGCCACACCCCTGGGGTTGACAGCCTGATATACAGTGTTTGTAGGCACACCTTGCAGTGAAGATGTGGATGCCCATGCATGCATTTCATCTTATTTATTTTATTTTATTTTACATTTGTTGACCGAGCTAGTCTAGCTGGATACATGTCCATTTTCAGTAGAGGCCCGGGGAGAAAAGCTCCAAGAAACATACAAAATTAATATAAAAGTCATAACAGATCAAACTATAAAAAAAGCTATTGTTACATAAAAACTTTAGTTTATAAGAAGTACAAAATACAATACTCATAGTGAGCATAACATGAGCAGTAAGCAGCAAAGGGTAATGTACAAGAGGGGGTACAATATACCTATATACATGATTTTTATTTGCAATAACATGGTATATTGATTCTTTAAGGGTAAGATTATAAAGATGTAGAGTGATAACTAGTGTAAAGAAAAAAAGTTAGTCAGGGTTAGTACAGAAGCATAGCCAGTGTGTATTGAGAAATAGTTTTAGATTCCTTTTAAAAAGTGAGAGATAAGTCTGAGTTGTGAGTTCAGTGGGTAGTAGATCCCATAGTTTTCCAACAGAGTTAGAGAACAAGGAGTCACCTGATGAGTTGTTGGATCTGGAAGTATTGATCAGCAGTTTGTATGAGGAGTGTAAGTTCTTGAGATTATTGTAAGGTGTGATGAGGCTAGAGAGTATTGGAGTGTTGCTGGGTTGATACAGGTTCTTGTGGGCTATTGTGAGCTGGGGAAACTGAAGCTGGTTAAGAAATTCTAGCCAGTCAAGTTGTTTTAGATTCAGACAGTGATGAGTTCTGAAAGGAGAGCCTGTAGCAAATCTAGCAATATCATTATAGGATGTTGAAAGTTTTTGAGGTTGTTTTTAGAAAGATTAGTGTATATAGGTGAAGCATAGAGTAGAGTGGAGATTAAGTGAGTTTTGGCTATAGCTGTCCTAGCTACTGGTGTAAGAAAGGGTTTGATTCTGTAAAGGGATCTCAGTTTTTTGTTAACTGATTTTATTGTGCTGTTTATATGAGTATCAAAGTTGAGGTTGTTGTCTATTGTTTTCCTAGAAGTTTAGTGGTTAGGTCAGGAGAAATAAGAGTACTATTATTAGATGTGAGTGTGAAATGTATAGGGGTGGACTTTTGGGTTGGTGTGAAGAGTAACAGTTTAGTTTTTTGGGGGTTTAGGAGGAGGCAGCTGTTTGAGAACCATTGTTCTACAGTACTGAAAGCTTTTTGGGTAAGAGACTGAAGTTCAGTTTGAGAAGTGGCTGAACAGATTATAATAGAGTCATCTGCATATTGAATGCAAGTAGTGTGTGGAATTGCTGATTGAAGGTCATTAATATAAATGGAAAATAGGAGTGGGCCTAATATGGAGCCGTGTGGAACACCAAGGGAAATAGGAAGATGATTAGATATATTATTTTGCCAGAGTACAGCCTGCTGTCAGTTTTCTAGGTATGATTTGAACCAATTCATGGCTAGAAGATTGAGTGAAAGGGATTTCAGTATGTGTAGAATGGGGTTGGTGATTAACCATGCCAAAAGCTTTAGATAAATCGATGAAGACTGCAGAGGAAAGAGTATTTTTGTTATGATTTTTGTTGATACAGTCTATGAAGGATAGCAGGGCAGTGGTGGTACTGTGGAAAGGTCTGAATCCATGTTGACAATTGGCAAGTAAGTTGTTATGGAGAAGGTGGTTAAGTAGTTGCTTATGGATGCACATTTCCATTATTTTTGCAAGAGGAGATAGCAGAGCTATAGGATGAAAGTTAGAGAAGTCATTGGAGTTCCCCCTTTATGTAGTGGGATGATATGAGAATTTTTCCAGATAGATGGGATAGTTCCTTCACTTATTGTTCTATTGATGAGAATGGAGATGGGAAAGGCAATGGCTTTAGCTCCTTTTTTCATGAATTCTGCTGGGAGTTGGCCAGCTGAGGGTAGGTTTTAATTTTTGGAGAAGGGAGTAAATAAAGGAAGTAGCCGCTTGTTGTAAATGAAATGATGGGGGTGGGTTTGTAGTAGAAGTAGGAAAATTTGAGGTATCAGGAGATAGATGGCTAGCAAGAGTTTGGATGGCATCTGTGAAGAAAGAATTGAAGGCAGTAGCAGTATGTGTGGGATTCTCAGGGTTAGAGCCTAGTGGGTTGGGAGTGATAGATTGACCTGGGTATAGAAGTTTGTTAATTCTAGTTCAAAACTTTTGTGGTTCCTTGTGGTAGGTTTGCTGTAATTGGAGGTAAAAGTTCTTTTTATCTAACAGGATGGCTTTTTTGTATTATTTCTATGTTGCCTAAAGGTTTGTTGATTTGTAGGATTCTTAGTAGTAAGCCATTTTGCCCAGGATTTGTTTCTGAGAAGGATTTTTTGCCTAATATTATTAGAGAGCCAAGGGGCCAGTTTATCTTTATTTCTAACAGAGCGTATTGGGGCGTGGTGGTCCAGGATGACTAAGAATGTGGAACTGAAGTATTCTACTGCTTCACTGAGTGGGAGATATTTTAATGGTGGCCAATTACATTGCTTGAGTTCTGCTTGGAAAAGTTTTGGGTTAAATTGCTTTTTGGTGCGCACTGTTCTGAAAGTGTTAGGGAAAGTTAGGTTGGTTTTATGTCTGATAATATAAGTTAGTGAATGGTCACTTAGGTCATCTGGGAGGGTTTCTGCATTGTAAGTTTGATGAGGACTATTAGTAAGTATCCAGTCCAAGGTACTTTCCTTGTTGTTGGGTCTACTAGTTCTGGTAGGGGAGTTAATAGTTTGTGAGAAGCCATAAAGGTTAATATGGGTGGTGGGGTGTGTATTACTACAGGACTTCCAATCGATATTAAAGTCTCCTAGGACTATGGTTTCTTGTGGGAGATTAATAGAAAGCCAGTTAAGGATATTCTCTAGTATACTGATGTTATTTCCTGGAGGAAGATATATACAGATAATATTTATGGCTTTATATGTGTTGACCTGAAATTTAGCGATGAGTATTTCAGCACTATTGTCTAAAGGTGGACTAAGATTTTTAGTGCTAACTTGCAGCTCTGCTTTATAGAGGATTGCTACCCCTCCTCCCTTTTTGGCTGTGCGGTCTAGTCTAATGATATTGTAACCAGGTGGGGTGACTTCATTGTCCTTAACAGTAGGTTTTAGCCAAGTTTCTGATAAACATAGGTTGTCAAATAGGTGGACATCTAGGAGGGCATGAAGTTGAGCAATTTTATTGCAAATGCTGCGTATATTGAGATGTGCTATAGAGAGTGAGTTAGAAGGTTTGGTAGGTGCTAGGGTACTAGTTTTATTCGGGTTGCAGTTTGCAGTGGTAAGGGTATAGTTTGGGCCAGGGTTAGGATGAATGTCCCCCATCTAGTAAGGAGTGGAGGAGTGTTATGTGTTTAGGGTGGAGGGGCTTGCAATAATAGTCAAATAATTTTCTAGTATTTAGGTTGGTATACTTAATGTGTGCTAGTCTATGATATTTGGCTAGTAGGTAGCTGGGTATGGATATGAAGTTTAGGAAGTTTGGAGAGATAGCTAATGGTGGGGTTGAAGTGTGTTTGGAGGGGAAGAGAAGGGCAGAGTATAGTGGTTGTTCATAGGTGGTTAAGAGATAGGCAGTGATTAGAGGAGGTAAGAGTGAGACCAAGGATAATAGTTATAATTGGTATGGGATGATTGATATAGACATTATATTGGTTTGAGAAGTGGGAGAAGAATGGGAGGTAGGGTTTTGTAAGCAGGTTAGCAGATATATCAATAGGTGGGGTGATGTAACAAGGAGGGATGAGAGGTAAGGTAACAGTGGGTGTGTTGTGATAATGGGGGTTGGGAGTGGTAATGATGTGATCTGCTTGATTGGAGTAGATGTAATGGGGGTTTGGCTTTTAGAGGAATAAATGTAGGAGCACTGGGGGTGTGTGGGAATTGGGGGCAAGGTAGGGAGTGAGCCACTTGAGGCTTAACGGAGCGGGTAGAGACAAGAGAGTAGACTGTCGAGGATGACAATCAGTGAAGTATGAAATTTTGCAGGTAAGTCTGAAAGTAAGAGAATGCAGAAGAAAGTTGAGAGGCTAGCAAGAATAGACTTGGGATGTTAGAGGAGTAGAATGTGATTAAAGATACCTTACGACAAAGGAGAGAAGGTAAAACAGTAAGTCAGAAGAAAACTGGGAACAGAGTTAGGGAGGTATGGTTAAGAATAGGTGAAGAAATTAATATACAGAAAGCTTGTATTGAGGCACCATCTAGTGGCCAGTCACTTTATTGCAAATAGGTCTCCTAAAGGGGATGTCAGGCTAAGGGAGAGGGGGGAGATAAACTAGTTAGAGATAAAGAGTGTATAAGCTGGAAGTAAGTTTTTTTTTAAATGCTAAATGGGGGGGGGGGTTGGCTGCTGGCTAACCTGACTGGGAAGCTTGCCTAACCCTGCAGTATTTATAAAAAAATAATATTATTACAATGTTTCTAGTAGCTAGAACAACACATGCTTTCACTGTCTTTTATCAAGGAAAGGTCTCTCAGGTTAATTCTTAATTTTGGACTATTTTTCTTAGACGTTCAGCAGGGTACATTCAGGTGGTTTATTGCAGGGACGTACAGGAACACAAGATTTCACTGTCTTTTATCAAGGAAAGGTCTTTCAGGGAGCTGGTAGGTTAATTCTTAATTTTGGACTATTTTCCTTAGATGTCTAACAGGGTACATTCAGGTGGTCTATTGCAGGGACATACAGGAACACAAGGTTTCACTGTCTTTTATCAAGGAAAGGTCTCTCAGGGACTGGTAGGTTAATTCTTAATTTTGGACTATTTTTCTTAGACGTCCAGCAGGATAAATTCAGGGGTCTAGTGCAGAGACGTACAGGAACACAAGGTGTAGGTCAAGCACCAGAGCAGGGTGCACAGCAGCCAGGTACAGGGTAGGAGAAGAAAGATCATGAAAGATCAAGATGCATAGAAGACTTGTTCAATGTTGTTGACATTAAGTTGGCCTCGCAAGCATACAGTGCCTGTCAAGCAACTAGACAGCACCCTGTTTTTTGTGTGACATGATGTGGGTACAAGGACATGTGTGTCAGGTACATAACAATACAGTATGATATGCCTAGGACATGTGGTACATGGACACATATTGGCCAAATGTAGCCAGTCCACTGCAGTAGGCCTCACAGCCATGTCATGTAGATATGCCCAAGTAATCTGTTGAAGGGCAGGATGCAAGAAGTGAAAGCATCACCTACGATGGCTCACTGTCAGTGTGCTGATTTGTTACAGCAAAACTGGATATCTGTGTCAATAGGCATTGTACATTATATTGTGGAATGACAGCAGTGCTACTAATCCCCCTCTTGTCAGTTCCTTAGTGACATACCACCAACCCTGGAACAGATAGCATAACACACACAAAAGCCAACTGATTGCCCAGGCTGCTAATCAAGGTATCCACTTGGAAAAGGGTCTGTGAAGCCTACAGAGGCTTTCATGATGTGGAACATTTATATGGATGAACAAACAGGCTGTGTCTTGCTTGTCATCATGGGCTTCATAGTACGGTTTTGCATGTGATGATCAAAAATGTATCAGAGCATGGTATCCCATGTGAGAGTGGTGTCAGTGAGACCAGCATTAGTAGTTGCAGCACCAGCAAATCTGTGGACTCTCCTGCTTTCCACTGTCTTCACAAGGTAATTGTGTCCTTCCAGAATACAATGCTTGGGTAGTGTCCAACTGAAGAATACCTGTGTAAAACCCCCACCTTATCTTCAAAGGGTATATATATTACACTTTCCTAACATGTTTGTCTGTGCTCTGTGCACACACCTTGGATGGCCCTTTTCTTGGAACATGCTGGAAGCAACTGCAATAATTAGTTTCACAAAGGACATCTAGCATGTAGTGCCAAGCAGTGTCCCCAGATCTCTGAATCATGTGACATAAAATGCCATGAAAGGAGTTATCATGGATATGAGCAGTGACACTGTCATATACCTACTGACACTGGACCACACACTGTTTATGATCATGGCCACATCATGCCCACTGACTTTAACTGGTGGACCCCATTGAGTATTACACTATGCCATGGATGACAGGAATATTACTCACTGTACCTACCATGGCCTGACAAGGTATTTGACAGTATTAGGCCAGACCTTGCTGGAAACTGTGTTGGTTATCTACAGAGTGTTATGTCAGCTGGTGGGTAGGCAGGTGTCTGACAGTCATAATCTGGGAAAATAGCATTGGGGGACCTATGCTGCAATGACACCAGTCACCAGTGGATTTTTCCAGACATCATTGATGGTGTACCCCTTCTACCCATTCCTTCTCTGTAGTCATAGTCACTGTCAGTGTCCTCTGACTGGCTGCATTAGCAGGTGATTGCATATCAGGTGCATATCACTGAATCCCACAAAGAAGCAAAGGTTACACAGGATGCCCCTGTAACACACATTCAATGTTGCTGTCTGAGCCACTGACAAATAATAAATTCTAACAACTGCACAATACTATTCTTTGGAAAGTCATCCACCCCTGGGAAATATAGTAGTGTCCTCACACCATACACAGTTGAGCCATTACTCATGGATGTATGGACACAGAGAGAAATGTAGCCTTTGACTTTCAGTGGTTATTGAGATTTGGGGATGCATTCAGTGTTGTACAACCTAAACAGACATGTCTCTGATGTAACTCCCACACTGTCATCGCAGTACTGAATGTGGCACTCATCACACCTATCATTGTGTACAATGGAACCCTTATGCCACTACAGACGCATGTCTTACAACTGTAGCAACCGCACAGGTTCCATGGTACAGCAATACACATTGCAGATAACATGTTCTATGAAGTCCATGTCATGACGGTACATGTATAATCTGTCTCATAAAAGCTTTGTAGGGGATGTGTATGGCTGCCATAAAAGGAGGAGTCAGATCATACTGTGTACCTCCTGAACATCCATGACAGGACTAACACATGTCTTACCCATCCTACATACCTACACTGTCACTGTGGTATATACAGTACATGCTGGAGAGACAGGTATGTAACATAGACAGTACATCCTATATGTGACAGGCTCCCCATGCATGTGAAGCACACATCTGCTGTGACTCACATCATGTTCAGGTTACACCAGGGGATGAAGAATTAGACAATCATAGCTGTTGTCAGACAAATGTCTGTACTGGTCACAGCAAATGTGTAGATGGGTCATCACCAGCACCAAATGTGTAGATGGATCATCCCCAGCACCACAGCTTGTAGAAGTGTTAGCTCCTACAACCCAGGAGACACATATCAAGGGTATCAGACCTCTTCACAGATTAGGGATGTGTGTATACACTGAATGATGCCACTGTCCTTGTTAGCCTGTTACACACATATGCACTTATTGAGCCATGTACCTATAGTGCTGTACCTTGCTGAGGACATATTTCTTCTGTGCTGACATTTTATCCTGTGCTGTGACATCAATGGCTTTATTGCTGCTGTGTATTCATAGGTTCCCCAACAGAATCCTGAAACAGAAACAGAAGCAGGTCCATTACACACATTTCATTGTGCAAGTATACAACCATTACAACATCATACAACATAAGGTACACAAAATTATGTGGCTTACTCATTAGACATGTCAGCATACAGTATCTGTCAGTAACCACTACAAATGACATGGCAAAACAATGTATTACATAAGTACATGTTAATTTATATAATCACCCTCTGCATCAGACAGGGATGTGGCCCAGGTATCATCACTTGCATAGGGTGTTGTGTGGGAGTGCAGGAGGCCTAGCCTGACCCAAAAGGTTGACAGCATGTGTGAGAGTCAGGAAGGGAAGCAGGCAAGATAGACCATGGAGTTGTGCAGTGTGTGTCTGTAGGTGACCTGTATTTGACAGTAGTGTGTGAGTGTGTGCGTGTACACAGTCAAGCTCAGTGCTAGTCCTACATATGTGTGTTGCACAGCTTTGAACCATGCATGGTAGAGCTGATAGTTCACCGTCTACAGCCATGAACATGGGAACTGGTTCTGCCAAGAGTTGCACTGGCACCTCCATGCCCAAGGTCAAAAGCAGTGCTAGTACCTGATGGTGACTGCTGTTTCCTGGGATTTTGTCCTCCACAGGAATGCCCAGGACCATGAGCCCATGGTCTGCCACATTCTGTATGGACAGCAAATTCCCCTCTGTAGCGCTGGATTTACTGCCACTACAGGAGCATGATCATGCATGGCCATGTGGACTCTCAGTAGATGGATTTGCTGACCTACATCCATGAGGCTGACACTCAACTCCAACCACATGTTCCAGCACAGACACTCTACATTCCAAGGTAGACACTGTCTCAACCCACCTTCTGTCTACTGCATCAGTGAACCGATCCAAGAAGTCACCAATGTGGTGCAAGCAGTCACAGATGTCAGATTGTGCTGCATCCATAATCCTGAACATATGTCTGTAGTTCCTTTTAGAACATGCCTGTGCCTCTATGACAGCCCAAAACATATGCTGAGTGAACTGTGATGTGACACCTGCAACAGGTGGAAGGACAGCAGGCCTCCTATGAGCACCCCTAACAATCTGCCTGTGTGGAACTTTGCCAGCTCTCTGACTATGGCCAGTGTCTACACTAACTGGAGGCATAGTTGCCACACTTTCCTGTTCAATGTCCCCACCCTCTGACTATCCAGTATCTGTGTCCTCTGGGGACTGGGTATGTGTAGGTATACTGACTGTGTGCAGTGACAATGAGGGCAGAGGAATGATCTCAACCTCTGGGACATATTCAGCCCCTTAAACCCCCACCCATGCCTTACTGTGGCCAGCATCTTCATCCGAGTCTGAAGAGACACTGATATCAGGTTGTGTAGGGGACAGAGTCCAACCTCCCTGGTCACCTGTGATAAGACAGGAAAAAGCGGTACATTAATACCTATACTAATATGCTGTGCAGTACTATGTTGCAATAAATTTACAGCTGTATACACTGTTGGAGCTATTACAGAACTGTTGAAACTCTAACCTCATACTATTCCCACAAACAGCTGTAGTTACTTGTAAATAAAAGCTCTTTACACAGCAAGCTCATCGGCAAAAATAAGGTATACTGTTGACATTTGTGAAGACTCTGCACAGTTGACACATATGGCAATCTGCAATGTCTTAACAATACTGTTGCATCTATCAGTGTGGTGACAATTACAAGGCATATGTATGACTGTAATGTGTACAGTCATGAAATACCTGTGCAGTTGGCAATCATGCCGACAGTACAGCACTCCAGGCAGCAGGCCTGGGATGAAACTTTAGGAATTGCATTACTGTAAATCTACATCTATATCAAAACATTGTCATGCTTACCAGGAGCAGGACCACTGCCTTGTCTGATACCTGATGGACCTGTGCAAAGTAGAGAGAGAGGTAATGTCAGTACCCCTGCATGTTGCTCCACAACAAGGTAATACTTCCATATATCTGACATTTACAATAGCTGCTATTTTAATGGGGTCATAGGAAGTTAATAGGCTATTGGCCCTGAGGCCCTTACAAACCTAGCCTAGAATTTAGCCCATGTTCCAACAAGTCAGCACCCTATGCCATTGTCCAGCAGGGACACAGGTGGAATTCCAGGGGTGTGTTTTCTGTTCCCTATCCAGTTATCAAAAGGTTTAATGAAGTACTGTGCTTTATGTAGGGAGAGAGAGTCTATTCCATGAAAGGGGAAGTCTCTGGGACACAAATCTGTCCTGATGACAAGTCCTATTGCTGTCACTGACCAGGTTGAGGTCGTGTGCATGGGCTACGTGAGTGGAGCTTGACTTGTGGATATGCAGCATTCTTATCAGGGTGGAGTATGAGATTGCTTTGTATGCCAGACAGAGGTCACATCTGAGGATTCTATAAGAGACTGAGTAGATGGACAGGGCTTTTACCCTGGATTCCCTGGGCAAGGAACCTCTGTGGTCTCTCCAGCTGTTGTATGTGCTTTGTGAGGTACATGCCGAAAGGAGCATTGTACTCAATAATGGGTCTTATAAGGAAGAATACAGGGATGTTATGACCACCTTGTCCCTGGATGAGATACCCTTACTAATGAGGTGGGCCATGTACAAAGCTTTCTGTACAACGGAGGCAATTTAGTGGTCAAAGGTCAGTTTGCTATCAACCTGGGTGCCCAAGTCCCTCATGACTGATTGTATTCTTAGTACCCTATTATCAATGTGATCATTTGTGGGGAGATCCCTCTCCCCAAAAGGGATGATGATGCATTTTTTGGCACTCAGTTTGAGGCCATGTTCCTGACACCAGTCATTTGTTTGGGTGAGACCCTGTTGGAAGATGTCCACATCACTAGGGGAATTGATGACAGCACACAGCTTGCAGTTATCTGCAAACTTGGTCAGCCATAGCCCACTAGACTTTCCCTGCACCTTTGAGATGTATATCCTAAACAGCAGAGGCCACAAGACCAATCCCTGGGGTACACCTCGTGTTATGGGTTTACTACTTGTGGTGGCTTCCCCTATTTTGACTACGTGGGTTCTATCTGTGAGCCAGTTTGCTACCCATCTGGTAACATATGGATTGACCCTAGTTGAGGCAGTTTATCTATTATACCTGAGTGGGGAATAGTATAGAAGGCTTTGGCCAGGTCAAGGTAGGCAGTGTGCAACTTCTCCTCATTTATGGCCTTGGTGGCTGTCTCAAAAAAGCAGGGGTGGCTCATGCTATTGGGCTGCAGGACTGCAGCCCCCACCAGATGTAAACAAAAAACAAAAATAAAATATAAAATAAAATAAAAATACAAAAATAAAATGAGTCACAGAACATCTCGCATGCATGGCATATCTGGACTGCTGGTGAACCAGTCTGGAGCATGCACACAGAATCCAGACTGTATTAGCAGCAGTCCAGATTAGGAAGAGAGCATTCAGCAGCACTATCCTGGATGTCTATGCAGTTACAACTGCGTAAACTTGAAGGGGGATCAGACTGCAACATCCTCAGGCTGGGTAGCACCCAGCTTGCTCTGCTTTCACAGAAAGGACATCCTGCTCTCATCGCGGGCTTGGCTTTATGGGCTAGATGGAAGGACGTGCATGTTACAAAATATGGATAGATGTTACAAGTTTGATTATGAACCTTGAGGTGTGTGTGTGTGTGTGTGTGTGTGTGTGTGTGTGTCTATGTAAAATGGCCCCAGTTGCTATATGGTGGTGGGTAGAGAACAGGCTTGAACCCTGTACCTTGGGCCCAGGTGTCAACAGCCTGAATTCTCTACCCACCACCATTTGCAAAATGTTTGCAGATTTTTCCATCATATTTGTTCTGTTCTGTTCCTCATAAAATCTGTGGTTTCTGTATTTTTATGTCCTTACAATGTCAGTAGTGCAGTGGTGCAGAGGTAGCATTGTTGCCTGATAGCTGCAGGCTCTCTACAAAGATGTGTCTGGAGTGTTTCTCCCTGGGCCTCTGCTGAAAATTGGCTTTTGTTCCAAGTCAGACTTTCCTGGTTAACAAATGTTAAATAAATAAAAATGACAAGTATTTGAATTTCAGACTTCATATTCTTCAGAAAGTACATGGTAACACAAAACCTTTTATTCTAGCAATTTTCTATGTTTATAAGATGGATATTTGAAATTTGTCCCTATTTTTGGGACTGTATTCCCCCATTATTGGCTTCATCTAGGATTTTTGTGCTAAGGTTGAGAGCTATGGTAAGAACTGAATTCGATGAATATGTTTGGGGACTGTATTCCCCCATTACTGGCTTTGTCCAGGTGTTTTTTGCTAAGAGGTTGAAAGCTATGGTGAGAACTGAATTCATTGAATATGTTTGGGGACTGTATTCCCCCATTATTGGCTTTGTTCAGGTGTTTTGTGCTAAGGTTGACAGCTATGGTGAGAACTGAATTCACTAAATGGTAGCCATTTAAGTTTCAGTCTTCCTCTCTTTCACAAAACTGTTGCTTTGGCATAGTGGTATGTTTCTCTAACTGTTTTGCACAGAGTCCTGGGTTGAATACTTGGCAGGAAAATGTATGGTGGTAACACAGCATTTTATTCTAGCAACTTTCCAACATTATACATGCAATGTTTAAAATGTGTCCTTGGTTTTTAGGCTTTTGCCCCCCCACCAATAAATTTTGGCTTTTTTCAGATTTCTTGTGCTGCAAAGGTCAGAGATACAGCTGGGTGTTCAGTAGATTTTACAAGGGGCTGAGAGCTGCAGGGGAGCAAACATTTAGTGCTGCTTATGGTGAGCCTGCTTGCATTGTTAATAACACAACAGGTAGTGTATTTGCATTTGATGTAGAAGGCTGTGGGTACTACTCCCACAGTAAGTAGATGCATTGCTGATACTGTACTCTGTTACAAAGGGGGTGGATGATGCACTCCTTTTTGGCAAAGATACCTAGTAACTATGAACCTGTTATCAGTTTGCCATCCATTCTCTATTGCAATATTACTAGCTTATAATTTTTTTAGTGTAACATAGGCAATTTATTCCTCAAGAGCAACAGGCACTTTATTTGTAGATGAAACAAAGAAATATAAAGTTGTTTGCTAGCAGCAACCTCTTCATTAGTTACAGATCCCTTTAATGTGGAATTATTTAGATGACTTTTACTTCTTCAGAGATTGTGCATGTTTACTGATACTGGTGGACTGTAGAAGTTTGAGTAGACTTTTATGATGGAAGTGTTCTGAATTGGGCAGTTTTGTCATTATTGGTGCATGCATTTTGTTTCATTGTTTACTGGAAAAATGTTCAAAACAATAAATTTAAAATGTCCTCTAAAACTGTATTATATTGTACAAGGAATATAATTTAATACAATCAGGAAGGTGTATGAAAGAGCATGTGTATGTTTCGTGTGCAAGGGGCTTGTGATTTGAAAACAGCCCAAACCCAAAGTTAATCTTATTCTGCCACTGGCAAAATGTACTTTCTTTGAATGTGGGTTTCAATGCTGTTTCAATGAATGTGAGTTTCAAGGGCAGAGAAGTTTTAATGCTAAGTCTGTTTTCATTGTGAGACTGCATTGCTTTGTTTAGCAGATATCTATTAGTGTTTGCACTGTAAAATGCAAAATAATACTTTCAAATGAAGTCCAAATCATCGCAGAAGTAAAGCAGTATGCACATTAGTGTTTCTGGCAAATAGGGTGAAATAGCCAAGTAATGGTTCATTGGAATGGCTGCAGGGGGGAGGCTCCATTCAACCATGATTTTGTGAGGGGGGAAGGGTGGCAAACTCAAAGACAGCCCCAGCTGAACTATACCTCTCAACTGTCTAGATTTTTGCAGAATGAATAGATTTTTGCTTCTTATTTTTGGTTTGTTCCTCATAAAATTTGTGGTTTTCTGGCAAATCATTTAGGAATTAAGTCACTAAATAATGATAAACGCCGAGTTTCAGACTTCATGACATTCAGAAAAATGCATGCCAAAGCAAGACCTGTTATTCTATCAACTGTCTCAGTTTATACAAGAGCAATTTTTAGTACTGTTTATATGTTCTCCCAATATATATGGCCTTGTCCAGATTTCCTCCATTAACAGGTTGAGAGGTACGTGCAAATAAATTGCTTTATAGAATTAGACATATCCAAACCTCTTAACTCTCCCTGATTTTGGATCAAAATGTCACTCTTCCCCTAAATATCCTTCTGCAAAATGGCAATTTTGGAAGAAAATGTGGAGGGTTTACAATTAATAAATAACTGTAATAGTTAGAGTTATAGATTACTTTTATTTCAGAAATGCATGTAGATTCTTTTATTTTGTCAGTTGCTCAAGTTAGCAGTACTAATATTAAAAAGTGTCCCTTCTTTGACAGGTTCTAATGTGTATTGTGTCTCTAATTTATATTTTTGCATCACGTTTTTGGTCCGTTTTTCATAAAATTGTGTTTTTTTGGCAAATTAGTGGCAAATCATTAAAGACTGAAGTTAGAAAATAATGACATGCATTTCAGTTTCAGATTTCATACTCTTCGAAAAAATTCATACTAATGCAAGACCTACTATTCTATTATCTTTCTAAGTTTATAAGAGCAATATTTAAAAATTGTCCTTATTTTTGGGCCTTTGTCCCACTTCTATGTATGGCTTTGTCCAGATTTCTTGCTCTGAGGTCGAGAGGTATGACAAATGTTTCAGGGCCATCACAGTCAGCCACAGACATTTCAAATTGTGACATACTTGTTGCACCCCACTCCTCTATGTAGTGACTCTGGATGTGTCCAAGCAAGACAAGGAGCAGTTATGCAGTGCAAATGTGCAGAGTATCCCCCCATCCAAGGTAGACACAAGTACTACAGTGGCTTTTCATCTGTCCTTGATTTTGCAGAATGTTCTAGTTTCTGCCATATTTTTATACTGTTGATTTATGCTTATTATTATTCAGAAAGTACTGTTGCTCTGTGTTTAAGTAGCAGTGCTTTAATGACCATCTGGTAAGCTTGTCTGAAATTGTAAAATGCAAGTAAGCTTTAATAAGCATACTGTTAAAGAACTGCCAACATTGAAAGCCTTTCTGTTGTTGCCATGCAGAGAATACTTACATAACTAGATAACGTATAAGCCTTGGGTATTGAAATGCATATGACAGTATTTGTAATAAAGGACAGGATTACATTATTTTAAGAAGCTCATTACATTTGTTGGAGACTTGCAATCATCTTTAGTCTTCATCTGCAAACTAAACCGAATGCCACTTTATCATGTGTGGTCCATAACCTGTTAAGTAATCCTTTAAGCAATGTATCTTGAGCTTGTTTCTTGTTTGCTTTTCATTTTTTACTTTGATCATGTTTTCCCCATTAAACAAGTAGATAGTTGTTGTCAGGCAGCAGGTCTTTTTGGATAAGAAACATTTTTACAAGTGGGGGTATCACAGAGATCACTACTTTCAGCATGTTACTTGGTACTTTAATAAAGCTGAATATAAATTATAATTAGAACTGCAGATGAAGGAGAAGTAGTTTGAGTTGAGTGCTGCTTGTTTTTCTCATACTTGATTTTGACTGGCATTCCAGTAATGTATTTAAAAAGTAATTTATTTTTTCATACCTCACAACCTTTTTGTTTCCATCTAGATATTAAGTAAGCTGTTATGCAGCCAATGCATTGAAATATTTTTTTTCTTCTACACTTCATTTTGTCTTGATTGGACTCTCATAATGATGGTGTGGCACCCAGGGTAGTGTATTTAATTAAAGTTACAGTTTTTGTGGTTTTGAGCATAGCTCCTCCCCTTTCTAGTTGGTCACACCCATTCCCATTGGCCCCACCCTTTCAGCTGTCTCCTGCAGCCCTCTTTTGATTTGAAGTCACCAGCCGCCACTGCAAAGAAGTCAATCAAATCTAACAGGCATGACCTCCCAGTACAAAACGAAACTGCGTGGGATCAAGTATCTGGAGGATGCCAATGTACTTGTTAATGAGGTCCATGATAATCTGCTCCATGGCCTTGCAGATCAGGCTTGTTAGGCTGATGGGTAAGAAGTATACTTAATAAAATTCAAGACCTTCATGCCCTACTAGCTTTATACAAAGCAGAAATCATTGTACTAACTGAAACATGGCTTAAACCAGAACACCACAATAATGAAATAACTGCCCCTGGCTACAATATAATCCGTACAGATAGATTACAGAAAAAGGGAGGTGATGTAGCAATATTATTCCAAAATCATCTCAACATAAAACAATTAGAATATAATAGCCAAGAAGTCAAAGATGTAGAATTAATCCTTGCCAAGTTAAAACTAAATTCCGAAAAAACTAATAATTATAGCAGGAGGCTATATCCCACCAGGCAATAAAATTGACATAATGGAAAACCTACTTAACTGGATCTCTAAAACTCACCCACAAGAAATTCTACTATTAGGTGATTTTAATATTGATTGGCTTAGCTGCGCCAGCCAAAATCCCTCCACCTCTATAAACTTCCACAGGTTTACCCAAACCATAATCATCCCTACCAGAATTGACAAAACATCCAAACACCAGTCCATCTTAGACTGGATCCTTGTATCTGACCCCACACTGGCACGGCAATCTGACTGTCTTCCAAGTAGCCTAAGTGACCATCCACCAACCTACCTAATTAGGAACAGGTCTCATACCAACAATCAACCAATCCTCAAAGTAATTTGTAACAAAAAAAAAAACTTTAGAGCTGATGACTTTATCAATGCTCTAAAAAGCTGCAATTGGACTCCTAAACAATTTACCTATAGATGAAGCTGTTGAATACTTTACCACAACCTTCATAACAATCTTGAATCATCATGCACCCTCTTGAACCATTAGAACAAAAATAAACCATGCCCCATGGCTAACAAAATACACTAAAACTATAATGAAGAAAAGAGATAAGGCCTGCTCTTATCTCAGAAGAACAAAACCACTACCTTGAGACTGAAACATCTAGAGCTCCAGAATAAAGCCAAAAAACAAATCAAACTAGACAAAACCAACTACTACAAAAACATTCAAGTAAAATATGCTCACAATCCCCAAACATTTTGGGGTCACTATAAAGGGTATATTGCACCCAGGCAAATCCACTATCCCAGCCCCTGTGCTACCAAACAATCACAAAAACATCCCCACACAATTTAACCAGTTCTTTATTGAAACAGTTCAAACCCTTGCAAATGCCCAAAACTGTAGTAGTAGCCCCACTCTAGTAACTACCCTCAACATACCCCAATACATGAAATAACACACCCAGCTTTAACCTTTACCCCGTGTCCACCAAAATAATTTCTAGACTCCTCAAGAAACTTAAAAACCAACCATACTAGCATCTGATAAACTACCAGCAGACATCCTACAAATATCAGCTGTAGCTATAGACTACCCAGTCTCTATTCTCATAAATAGGTCTCTATCAGAATGCAAAGTACCTACCTTATGGAAAACATCTTATATTATTCCACTGCACAAAGGAGGTAACTCCCTTGAGCTCACCAACTATCGTCCAATAGCAATCCTGTCACCTCTATCCAAAATATTAGAGTTGTTCATACCCAACTAATGCAGTTCCTTCAAAATATCAACCTATTATCTATATCCCAGCATGGCTTTAGACCTTCCCACAGCACCAGAACAGCACTACTATCAGTCACCAACATAGTGAACCACCATAGAAACATGGGTCTATTCATATCTTCCATATACTTAGACCTATCAAAAGCCTTTGACATGGTTAACCATAGAATGCTTCTTGATAATCTGTCTACCCTAAATATTAGCGCCTTCTCTATATCATGTTTCAGTAGCTATATATCAGCCCGTTAGCAAGCAGTTTTATGGCATGACCAGCTGTCTTCCCTACTACCAGCTACCATAGGTATCCCACAAGGGTCTACCCTTGGCCCCTTGCTATTCTTTCTATTTACTAACCAGATCTCCACATCCTTACCCACTGCCTCAGTAGTACAATACACAGATGATACCACCCTTGTATGTGCAGCCCCCACCTTGAAAGAACTACAAACCCTAATCCAAAACAACTTTACCCTAGCTGAAACATAGTTCACCAATATCAAACTCATTCTCAAGCCCCAAAAAAACAAATTGATTCTTTTCAGCCCAGGTAGAGCCCCACCTCTAAATAGTAACTTCACCATCAACTCAAAAGATAACATTCAAATCAGTCCAACCACACACACCAAATTGCTAGGTGTAGAAATCCACAATAACTTAAAATTTGACATTCACATAGCACAAACCATCAAGAAAGTTAACAAAAAGCTTGGACTTCTCTACAGGAACAAGCAGTTTATCACTAAACATACCAAAGTGACCATTGCAAGGACTCACCTTTTATCCATGCTTCACTATGCCTCCCCCATCTTGACTAATCTCCACCAAACTGAATTAAATAAAATGGAATCCTGCTATAACAAGATTGCTAGATTTGTGACCAAAGCTCCATATAGGTCCCACCACTGTCTATCTCTTAAACAGCTCAATTGGC